>NC_080548.1:27239598-27482098 GCF_028640845.1 Ahaetulla prasina | reverse complement strand
AGCTTCACACACACGTGCAGGACTGTCCACTGCTTGTGCAAAATGGAGCCGCGCACACGCGCTCGCCTGCCTCTTGCCGGGCCCGGTTACAAACAAGCTGCGACCCAGTATCAGGCTATGGCCTCTGGCTTGGGGATCCATGGTCTACGGCAGGAGTTGTCAAACTTGATTTCATTGAGGGCCGCATCAGGGTTGTGTTTGACCTCGGCGGGGGGGGGGGAGGAGTGAGCGTGGCCAGGGGGGGCGTGACCAGCTTGACGTCACTCGTGTCAGGGGTGCCTGTGGTGGGCTGAGCACTTTGCCAGAGAAAACAGGCTCCCGACCTCCGTTTTCAGCTGTGACGGCCTCCGGCAACCCTCCACCAGCGAAAATGGAACTCGGGAGAGCTACCCGCAGAACTCCGGAGCTCTGTTTTTAGGTTGCAACAGTTTCCTGCAACCCCCCACCCACAGCCCTCCCAAGCTCCGTTTTCGGTTGTGACGGTTTGCTGCAACCCTCCACCCGCAGCCCTCCCGAGCTCCGTTTTAGGTTGCGACGGTTTCGTGCAACAATCCACCCGCAGCCCTCCCGAGCTCCGTTTTCGGTTGCAACAGTTTCCTGCAACCCTCCCCCCACAGCCCTCCCGAGCTCCATTTTCAGTTGTGACGGTTTGCTGCAACCCTCCACCCGCAGCCCTCCCGAACTCCGTTTTAGGTTGCGACGGTTTCATGCAATAATCCACCCGCAGCCCTCCCGAGCTCTGTTTTAGGTTGCAACCCTTCCTGCAACCCTCCACCCACAGCTCTCCCAAGCTCCGTTTTAGGTTGTGACGGTTTCAGGCAACAATCCACCCACAACCCTCCCAAGCTCCGTTTTAGGTTGCGACGGTTTCAGGCAACAATCCACCCGCAGCCCTCCTGAGCTCTGTTTTAGGTTGCAACCCTTCCTGTAACCCTCCACCCACAGCTCTCCCAAGCTCCGTTTTAGGTTGTGATGGTTTGCTGCAACCCTCACCCACAGTCCTCCCAAGCTCCTTTTTAGGTTGCGACCGTTTCCTGCAATCCTCCATCCACAGCCTGCCCGAGCTCTGTTTTAGGTTGCGACTGTTTCGTGCAACCCTCCACCCGCAGCCCTCCCGAGCTCCGTTTTCGGTTGTGACGGTTTGCTGCAACCCTCCACCCGCAGCCCTCCTGAGCTCCGTTTTAAGTTGACGGTTTCAGGCAACAATCCACCCACAACCCTCCCGAGCTCCGTTTTAGGTTGCGACGGTTTCAGGCAACAATCCACCCGCAGCCCTCCTGAGCTCTGTTTTAGGTTGCAACCCTTCCTGTAACCCTCCACCCACAGCTCTCCCAAGCTCCGTTTTAGGTTGTGATGGTTTGCTGCAACCCTCACCCACAGCCCTCCCAAGCTCCTTTTTAGGTTGCGACCGTTTCCTGCAATCCTCCATCCACAGCCTGCCCGAGCTCTGTTTTAGGTTGCGACTGTTTCGTGCAACCCTCCACCCGCAGCCCTCCCGAGCTCCGTTTTCGGTTGTGACGGTTTGCTGCAACCCTCCACCCGCAGCCCTCCTGAGCTCCGTTTTAAGTTGCGACGGTTTTGTGCAACTCTCCACCCGCAACACTCCTGAGCTCTATATTCGCTGGCAAAGACCCCACGGCCCGGTCCTTCGCTGTTTCCAGGGCAGCCCCACAGACCAGACCTAAGTGGTCTACAGTCTCAGCTTCTCCTGATCTATCTGGACAGACCCATTTGGAGAGGAAATCAGAAAAGTATCTCCCTGACAACAGGACAGAGGGCGGGGGGGGGGACGACACATTAAGAAGAGGCAGCATAAACAAGGGCCTGATTTAACACTCTTAAGTAAACTGGGCCACTGTAGCTTTAAATGGAAATATAAAATAAGGCAGCCAGATTGTTGAAACATGGGAAGTGGAGGTGCATGTCGGAATACGGAATTAACTTTCTATCCTCCAGCTATTTAAATCTGTCGCATGCATTATGGGGAAGGGGGGAGGTAGCCAAGTTAGCTGGGGTGGGCGCACGACACGCTCCTTCCCATCTCTTTCCCATTTCTTTCGGAAAATTGACGGGGCAAAAGACAAAAGCTGGCAGACCGAGTGCCCCAAATGTTTTGATGGGTCTCCTCTCTCTCTTTCTCTGGTGAGAAACCCAAGCTCTGCCTCGGAGAAGCTGTTCAGCGTGTTTGGGAATCTGGAGAAGATCTCAGCGTGATCTGCTCCCGGAGAAGCTAATTTTACGACGGCCTCATTAAAGTTGGAGAGAGAGGGCCATAAGGAGCTATTTATAAGAGCTCCTACGGAGAAGCAGGGAAGTATGGGTTTCGTCTGCCCAGTGATCCCACTCCTGCTTTCGTTCCTGCAACCAGGAAGATCCAGTGATTCCCCCCGCCCCCCTGCTTTTGTTCCTGCAACCAGGAAGATCTTGGCCCTGAATTGATGGGTGGATTTTTCCTTTCTTCCTTTCTTACAGAAACAAAGCTTCTTTTATTTAATTATTTGCCATTAATAGCAACATATTCTGGGTCCCTCAAATGCTTATACGGTTAAATATTTCTCTCCTGCTATTCCCACCCCCCTTTTTGGGCCAATGCATGGTTTTCTAAGCCTAACGTTCTTTTCTCTGTCTCTCTCTCTCTTTCTGTGTGTGTGTGTGTGTGTGTGTACGTGTGTGCGCACGCATGCACAAAAGGGAGAACAGTCTTTGCGGTTATCAAAAAAGGACCAGCCGAGTAGCACAATGGAGGTTCTGCGGAAATAAAACAAGAGCCGGCTGCCCTCCTGCTCAATTCCTGGAGGAATCTTGAACCACTGGGTAAAAATAAGAGGTGATCACAAAACTACTACGGATAGAAACTCAAAGTACACACAGTTGAAGCCAGGCTAAGGTGGTGTTGATGTGTGTGTGTGTGTGTGTGTGTGTGTGCATGAAAAGACACATCTTTTCATTCGCGCGGGGCTGGCTTAAATTTTATTGATTTTATAATTTTTATTACTAATTTTAAATGGGGTTTTAGTTTTCTATACATTTTAAATTTTTAGGCTAATTATAATAAGTTTTTTAATCTTGCATTTTATACTGCATATTGTCTGTTTTTATTTTGCCTGTACACCGCCCTGAGTCCTTCGGGAGAAGGGCGGTATAAAAATCAAATAAATAAATTAAATAAAATAAATATGTGCTTAATACCAATGTCAACACGATAAATCACAGCAACAGGTCACCTTCTGCAGGTCAAAGGAAAACCTTGGCTTTGTTTCGTAGAGGTCATCCTCACAACAGACCAAAGTTACAACGGCACTGAAGAAAGGGACTTACGACCGTTTTTCACACTTATGACCGCTGCAGCATCCTCACGGTCACCCGATCAAAATTCAGACCACTTGGCAACCGGTTCATAGTTTGGACGGTCGCAGCCTCCCTGGGACACGTGATATTCCCTTTTGCGACCTTCGGATACGCAAGGTCAATGGGGAAGCCGGATTCACTTAACAACCGGGTCACTCGCTTAACAACGGCAATGGCTCGCTTAACACCTGTGGCGAGACAAGTCGTAAAATGTTGGGGGGGGGGAATTCACTTCACGCAAGTGTCTTACTCAGCAACAGAAATTTTGGACTCCGTTGTGGTCGTAAGTCGAGGACATACCTGTATTTTCTTTCTGTGAATTCTCGCTTCAGGATTTAAGTCCTAAATGCGAATTTTTAAAAAATCTGGATTTTGTACTCTGTTTAATTTACCCAGAAATACCCCACTGGATGGCAGGCAGGCAGGCAGGAAGGAAGGGGGGAGGGAGGGAGGGAGGGAGGAAAAAGGAGGGAAGGAAGGAAGGAGGGAGGGAGGGAGGGAGGGAGGGAGGAAAGGAAGGAAGGAAGGAAGGAAGGAAGGAAGGAAGGAAGGAAGGAAGGAAGGAAGGAAGGAAGGAAGGAAGGAAAGAAAGAAAGAAAGAAAGAAAGAAAGAAAGAAAGAAAGAAAGAATAGAATAGAATAGAATAGAATAGAATAGAATAGAATAGAATAGAATAGAATAGAATAGAATTTATTGGCCAAGTGTGATTGGACACACAAGGAATTTGTCTTGGTGCATATGCTCTCAGTGTACATAAAAAAAGAAAAAAGAAAAAAATACCTTCATCAAAGGTACAACATTTACAACACAAATGATGGTCATAGGTTGCAATTTAACCCAGAAAGAAAGAAAGAAAGAAAGAAAGAAAGAAAGAAAGAAAGAAAGAAAGAAAGAAAGAAAGAAAGAAAGAAAGAAAGAAAGAAAGAAAGAAAGAAAGAAAGAAAGAAAAGGGAGGAATTTCACCAGTCTCTCTTCAGACATGTTGAACTAAACCTTCCATTATCCACAGCCCGCAAACCAAGAACCAGAGGTGGGTGATCCACACTTGGAAAGCATCTCCACATTTGAAAAAACGCAGCAACGCGACACAAACTTGATGTATCTTTTTCTACTTAAAACAATTATACTCCCTTCATCAAGGGAGCAGGAAAGGAAACGTTGGGTGCAACAGAACCCCCCCAGCCCAAGAATGTGAGGTGTCTGTGTGTGTATTTGTGTGTGTATTTGTGTGTGGTGTGCACGTGTATGATAATTGAGCTGAAAATGTAAGAAGAAGCCTCAATCCAAAGATCCACACACACAAATGGGGCAGAAATCCAGACGCCTTATTTCCCCTGAACGCCTTCAGTTGAATAAGCATAGTGAAAAACATGATCCATTTCTCCTTCCAGCCATTGCTGGGACATTTCCTGGTGTTTCTTCCTCCGGAGAAGCTCCAGATGAATTAAAGATCATTAAAGATTGATCGTTACAAAAAAGAAATCCAACTGGGCACGGGGAGATGTTGGCGGTTATTTGCCTGCCTCTGCACACGGGCAAACAACAGAGCCCGCTGTGCAACCCCAGGCCTCTCTGATTATTAGGAACAGGGGCGAACATGGGTGGCATGGCCTACACCATCCCTGCAAAGGGCCTATCGAATGCCAGCGGCCTTTTACGGGCAAGACCTGACGTGATGCAGCAAACCCATTTCACAAACTCTGTTTTAAGTCTTAAGCATAAGAAGCACCTGAAGCAAAGGAGAGTTCCAATTCTGTTCAGTTTATTGATATCTTGACTTCATTGGTTTTTTTTTATAAACAACTCCAAGCAAGCGAACGTATCTAATGGTTCTTCCTCCTCCTATTTTTCCCCACGACAACCCTGTGAGGTGGGTTGGGCTGAGAGAGAGAGAGAGAGAGAGGGGGGGGGGGGAGAGAGAGAGAGAGATTGAGCCAAAGTCACCGGTTTCATGCCTAAGGAGGGACTAGAACTCACTGTCTCCTGGTGATTGGCCCAAAGGGGCAGAATGGCTTTCATGCCTAAGGTGGAACTAGAACTAGAACTCACAATCTCTAGGTGACTGGCTTAAAGTCACACAACGGACTTTCATGCCTAAAGTGGAACTAGAACTCACATTCTCTGAGTGACTGGCTCAAAGTCACACAGCGGACTTTCATGCCTAAGGTGGAACTAGAACTCACAATCTCTGGGTGACTGGCTCACACAAGCAGACTTTCATGCCTAAAGTGGAACTAGAACTAGAACTCACATTCTCTGGGTGACTGGTTCAAAGTCACACAGCGGACTTTCATGCCTAAAGTGGAACTCACAATCTCTGGGTGACTGGCTCACACAAGCAGACTTTCATGCCTAAAGTGGAACTAGAACTAGAACTCACAATCTCTAGGTGACTGGCTCAAAGTCACACAGCGGACTTTCATGCCTAAGGTGGAACTAGAATTCACAATCTCTGGGTGACTGACTCACACAGCGGACTTTCATGCCTAAAGTGGAACTAGAACTAGAACTCACAATCTCTAGGTGACTGGCTCAAAGTCACACAGCGGACTTTCATGCCTAAGGTGGAACTAGAACTCACAATCTCTGGGTGACTGGCTCACACAAGCAGACTTTCATGCCTAAGATGGAACTACAACTCACCCTCTCTTGGTGATTGGCCCTACGTCATCCAGTTGGCTTTCGTGCCTAAGGCGCCACTAAAAATTGGACTCCAGCTGTGGCTTACATATAAATAAGACAGATGCATGAAAACAAGCAATGCAGTTGCCGCACAATTCAACTGGAGACAAAAGTAGGCAAACTCTGACCAGATTAGAACCATGTTTCCCCCCCACCCACCCCCAGGCTGTTCGATAAACAGCTAGGGGAGAAATTGAAGTAAGCCATCTGCTTCTTTTCCCATCCCTGGGAGGAATATGAAGCAACGAGGGGATGGGAAAATGGTGGATTCGGCTTTTCCACCCCCACCCCGCACCCCTCCCCTCCAGAAACTAAAATCCCTACTTTCCCACGATGAAGAACTGACAAGTTAGTTTTTCAAAGGGGAAGGGGTGTTTTTTGTGTCAGTTGTGCATGTGGACAGAACAAGTCTAGCGTGTCAAGGGATGGTTGGAGGAGTGTGGACGTGCGTATTGAATAAGCAGTCCCAGATGCACGGAGCAACAGTGGCCCTTGCACCCCCAAAATGGTTGCTCCCCATCTCCGCGTTAAAATGTTCCCATCCCCTCTGGAGACATGCCACAACAAGGGCTGTTTAAACTGGAATCCTTTCCCGAGTTCAGGCCAGGAATATCGGAAGAGTAATTAGAGGGCGTTCATGAATAACTGCTTTTTTTAAAACAGAAAAAAAAAAACCCCAATTTTTTAGCATTCAAAACCAGTCTCGGTTCCCACCAGCCTGTGCTAACCTCTAAGACATCCTGGAATTATTCCCAAATTACTCTGACATACATGGAAATCCTGTTCCGGATCCCAGTAAGAAAGTTGGGGGTTTTTTTTGTTGTTGTTGCTGCTGTTTTCTCTGCCTTTAAGTCCAAAGGAGCTCATTTGAAAAAAACCACTGTAAAACCACCAGACTTCGTGAGTGGGGTGGCTCTCTGTAATAAACTGGAGCTTGTTGGCATGGGCCTTAGGGAAAGAGGTATCCACATGGAGGGGGGCCTGGAGCTGCCGGAGCAGAAAAGGAAGCCTTTCCCTCCCAGAGAAGAGGGATTTGGGGTTTATGCTCAGGCAAGAAGGCTAAACCAGGAAAGATGAGAAACTGATAACAGAATTGGGAGGGATTCAGGGGGTCATCTAGTCCAGGGGTCTCCAACCTTGGCAACTTTAAGACTTTTAAGACTTGTGGACTTCAACTCTCAAGTTGGTCCACAAGTCTTGAAGTTGCCAAGGTTGGAGACCTCTGAATTCTAGTCCAACCCTCTGCTCAGGCAGGAAACCCTACACCATTTCAGACAAATGGTTATCCAAGCTCTTCTTAAAGATTTCCAGTGTTGGAGCATTTACATCTTCTGGAGGCAAGTCGTTCCACTGATTCATTGTTCTCACTGTCAGGAAATTCCTCCTTGGTTCTAGGTTGCTTCTTGATGCTGCTTGGAAAACATGAAAATTAACAGGTCTGATGATAGCCAAAGAAAGTCCCAATCCACTGAAACAGTCCAGGCCAATGTTTCTCAACCTCGTGAACCTTAAGATGTGTGGATTTCAAAATAAAGAGAAGAAGCACCATCGGCAATGGGCTGGGAGGATAATTTTTAAGGAACAGAAGGAAGAGCCACAACCAAGACAACAGTCAGAGAAGAGAAATTTGAGTCCAAAGCAGTACCCGAGAAAATCTCTCGGACTTGACTCTCCCTAGTTTACATATAAAGATGGAGGGAGGAAGAAACACATTCAGCCTTGCACAATTTGATACTAGAACTGTGAGCAATAAAATAGATCTGACCTACACGGCATTGGTTTCTTAGGTAAAGGTAAAGGTTCCCCTCGCACATACGTGCTAGTGTTGCCGACTCTAGGGGGCGGTGCTCATCTCCATTTCAAAGCTGAAAAGCCAGCGATGTCCGAAGACGTCTCCGTGGTCATGGGGCCTGCATGACTCAATGCCAAAGGCGCATGGAACGCTGTTACCTTCCCACCAAAGGTGGTCCCTATTTTTCTACTTGCATTTTTTACGTGCTTTCGAACTGCTAGGTTGGCAGAAGCTGGAATAAGGAACCCTGTTATGCGGCACTAGGGATTCGAATTGCTGAACTGCCGACTATCGATCGACAAGCTCAAAGTCTTACCCACTAAGCCACCGCGTCCCTAGAATTGGTTTCTTAGTCTGGTCTAATTTATAGGCCTCACCATCATGACATGGGCCGGTAACTGTCAGGCAGGAAGGATCAGGATCATACGTAAGTTCCAGTTTAGAAGATTTCTTACTCAATCCTATCTATCTAGTCCCACTAATGAGCAATAAAAATTGGTGCCAGATAAGGGTCAACGAAACTCAAAAGGGGTTGCACTAAGACCATTTGTATTGATTTTGTATTTATTGTATTTTTTAACTGATTGTGAACCAGCCTTCGGGAGAAGGGCGGTATACAAATGTAATTAAATAAATAAATAAATAATAAATTTGTGGGAACGTAACAATTCTAGGCTGATGCCTCGCTTAACTCCACCCACACTGACAGTTCTACCTGCTCTTCTACAGTATCAATGATTCCTGCTCCTTTTCCTTGCTACTATTGACTTTATTTGTACAGTATGGTTGTAGAGGGAAGGGGCAAGGTTTGGCAAAAATCAGGGCAGAGGGGTGGAGGAGGGGCAAATCTCCTGGGTCTTGGAAGATGCTTGACAGTACCAACTTTGGAAACAGTTTCTGAAATAAAAGCAAAAAGATACGGGGGGGGAGGGCGAGAACCCATTCCCAACTTATCGTTTTAAATCACGAGTCCCTACAGGACTTCCTTCCTATACCTTTGAAGCTTATCACTCAATCTGATGAATAATTATCATTAATCAGATAAATGATCAAATTGATTAGACAGATGCTCTCAAATAATCAGGTAGCGGATACATTGAAGTGGATGTTTGCCAAGGGAAGGAAAGCGTAGAACTGTGCTTCGCAGAGTCATAACCAGAGAAAGCACACACACTTCCTCCAACCTTCCATCTCTCCACCCTCTTTGGAAGGAGTAACAAAAATTATTCCTGATCGTGCCCAGAAAATGCATTTCCATGGGGAATTGGCTTACCTTGCCTTAATGTGCCATCAAACGTGACGCAATAGGTTTATACATCTGCAGGCACTGACTTGTATCTAGCATTGCTTCTGGTACCGCTATGGCGTGGCTGTCAGGCACAAACAACCAGATCCATACCAGCGGTGAAATCTAAGTTTCTTTCCTACCGGTTCTGTGGGCGTGGCGTGGCGGGGGTCATGTGACTGGGTGGGCGTGGCTATGTGACTGGGGGCTCAAAAGACAGAAACTCACTAACAATGTCCTGCTGGAGCAGGGTGGGACTAGATGACCTCCAGGTCCCTTCCAGCCCTGCATTATCCTCTGAAGCTGCGTCTAGCGCCAGGTTTGTAGTCCTTCCTTCCTCTCCTTTTTCCTCGCTCCCTTTCTTTCTTTCTTTCTTTCTTTCTTTTTCTTTCTTTCTTTCTTTCCTTCCTTCCTTCCTTTCTTTTCTTTCTTTCTTTCTTTCTTTCCCCCCTCTTTCTCTCTCTCTCAAACAAACCCCCCACCCCCCCATTTTTTGCCTGCACCCCCCATTTTTTGCCTAGCAGGCTTCAGCTTTTTTACCTTTTAAAAAATGAATTTAAAAGTTTTATAAAAAAAAAAAAACCTCTGACGATCAGGTACCTCAGCTGAGATTGTCAGAGCCTTGTTTTAATCCTTTAAAAGCATTTTTTTATAACTTCTTCAGCCGAAGAGGCTGTTAAAAAATGCTTTTAAAAGTAAAAAAAAAAGTCTCTGACAATCGCATGGCTCAGATGGGCATGGGGGCGGGGGATGGGTGGGCAGGGATTTTTGCTACCGCTTCTCCGAACCACCTGCCGCCATTGCTACAGGATCGGCCGATCCAGTCTGAACCGGGAGCATTTCACCCCGATCCATACATGTAAAGGTTTTTTTTTACAGTACTTCATTGTTGCATGCCTACTTTACAGGAATCTCCCCGGCTGGCAGCTTTTGCCTGGGAAAGACCAGATAAAGCTCAAAGATATTCAAGGCGTGGAGGTCAGACCTAACCCTCTTCTGTTTATATAGCTAGTCTAGACCAGGGTTCTACAAACTTGGCTCTTTTAAGACTTGTGGATTTCAACTCCCAGAGTTCCTCAGCCAGCTTTGCTGGCTGAGGAGCTCTGGGAGTTGAAGTCCACAAGTCTTAAAAAAGCCAAGTTTGTAGAACCCTGGTCTAGACTAACTCCTTCAGCCCTCCACCCAACTAGCCTCCAACCGGGCCTAAATCCAACAGTTTTTCAAACTCGCAACCTACACTAGCAAAAGGGAAGACATCTCGCCACACGAGCCCGTTCCTCCATCTCACTTCCCAGCAGAGACATCAAGGAAGATAAGCTCACTCTTTGCGCAAAACAGCCCCCCGTAGCAAGCCCCCCATCCAATGAAACTACAGAAAAAGCAAACCATCTTTGCCCCGCCCATAGGATTCCATTTGAGGGCTGAGGGCGCTTTTTGGAGGGATGCAGGAGGGAGCAAAAATTGGCTTGTTTTACAAAAACAGCAGGTGAATTGCAGGGTTCCAATCTGCACCCACTGCGCCTACGCCCTATAGCTGCGCCATGCCACGGCGCATTCTGGGATCCCCAACTTGGCTTAACTGTGCGAAGCTAATAACGCAAATGAGGTTTTGCTTCCAATTCCGTTTCCCATTTGTGGTCATGTCAGGGCTTCCCACAAAACAAGGCCTGTTAACTCTTGCCCTAAGCTCTATAGGAAATTGGTATGGCCATAACCATATCTTGAGAGCAACGTGTCTGCTTTGGCGATATCAAAGGTTTTAATTGTGTTTATTGGTCTGGCATCTCTCCGTGTGTTTTTTTTTTTCCAGTGGCTTTTCAGTGGCATGGAATGGAGACTTTTTTAAAACAGCACGCGGCCAGCTCTCTCCCCACCCACCCTAAAGGTAAAGGTAAAGGCTCCCCTCGCACATACGTGCTAGTCGTTCCCGACTCTAGGGGGCGGTGCTCATCTCCGTTTCAAAGCCGAAGAGCCAGCGCTGTCCGAAGACATCTCCGTGGTCATGTGGCAGGCATGACTCAACGCCAAAGGCGCACGGAACGCTGTTACCTTCCCACCAAAGGTGGTCCCTATTTTTTCTACTTGCATTTTTACATGGTTTCCAAACTGCTGGGTTGGCAGAAGCTGGGACAAGTAACGGGAGCTCACCCCGTTACACGGCAGCACTAGGGATTCGAACCGCTGAGCTGCCAACCTTTCGATCGACAAGCCTCAATGTCCTGAGCCACCCATGTCCCACCTGAGCCACCGTGTCCCACCCACCCTACCATCACGCAAAACCACGACCCGCTCCCTACCTCCTTCCCTAGCTCCATTTTTCATACCACGTCATAAAACCATCAGATTGAAAGGAACTGCCAGTCTCTCTGTACCTCTGGCTGGTTCCTCCGAAGCATATTTGTAGAACTGCCACTCTAACCGTTCCATCTTAATCCTTGGCTTTCGTTCCAGATTAGAATCAGCCCAAAGCTTTCTCGAGATCGCTCAGCAGAGATTAACATCAGCTCTCCAGAATGCTTCCTCCGCCGTTCCAAGAAGGCATCGAGCGCCGGAGCAGATCGCTCACAAGGAAGAGGAAATTCAAGAGGGTTACGTCTACGTGTATTCCAAACCAGATGAGGCAACGCTCGGAAATCCATCCAAATCCGGAAAAAAAAAACTGGTACATCAACAGCATGAATTTATCACGTTTGCTCAAATATCAATCTGCCTCTAATGCGTCTGAAACCTGACTTCTGCCCCAATAATCTGGTTTTTAGAACAGCAGCAGCGTCGCCCTTTGACACAATCTGTTGTAGTCTATGGAGAGTCTCAGTCATCCAGGTCATGGTTGTCCCAAAGGTGCTTTTTCAAGAGGCAACCGGACTATCTTGGTTTTTCTTAGAAGACGCTTCGCTTCTCCTCCAAGATGCTTCTTCCTCGGAATGGATGGTGGGGAACGGAAGGATTTATGCTCTTTGCAGAGAGCTGGTCATTTGCATTCTTTTTGAGGAGGGGGTCTGCAACCTTAAACACTCAAAAGAGCCATTTGGACCCGTTTCCCACAGAAAAGAAAACACCGGGAGCCACAAAACCTGGGTGGGCGTGGCCAACTCAACATCACTCACTTCCACCAGTCACATGACACCCCCCTAGCCACGCCTACCCAGCTGGTCATTAGGGCAGAGAACCGGTTGTTAAAACACACAGAGAACCACAAAACCCTTTTGACATCTCTCTCTCCCTCCCTCCCCCACCTCTCTCTCTGTATCTGCCCCGGTTGCTTCTCCATCCCCTGCTGTCGCCTTTACCTTCTCAGGCCAGGCGAGGAGTGCCTGGGAGGGGGGGGCGAATGGCGGGGCCAGACGGTGGTGGGATCACCCGGCAAGGAGCCACAGCAGAGGACCCAAAGAGCCATATGCAGCTCTGGAGCCGCAGATTGCTGACACCCATTTTAGAGAGTCATTGAGGCCACTTGGAGGTTTATCTGTGTCCTCAGGGTCATCTGAGTAGTGCAAACGGGTGTGGAGCCTTCTACAACACAGTCCTTACAACAGTTCCAAGGCGGCTCCACGCCCATTTGCACTACTCAGGTGACCCTGAGGACACAGATAAACCTCCAAGTGGCCTCAATGATTCTCTAAAAAGGATGCAAAGGACCAGCTGTTTGCAAGGAAGATAAATCCTTCCGTTCCCCACCATCCAATTCAGAGCCGGAGAAGCTTCTTGGAGGAGAAGCAAAACGTCCCCTAAGAAAAACCAGAAAGTCCAGTTTTGCCTCCTGAAAAAAGCACCTTTGGCTCAACTTACAACCACCATTTGTAAGCAGAATTTCTGTTGCTAAGCAAGGTGGTGATGACGTGGGTTGTGCCCTTTAATGGCCTTTCGCGAGGGTTGTTCAGTGGATCACTGCAGTTGTTAAGTGAATATCCTGTGTTCTATCGTCTATGAATCATATGGTCATTAAGCGAATCTCGCTTCCCCCATCCCACAATGACTTTGTCGGTCGGAAGCTGGCTGGGATGATCACAAATGATGATCACATGACCCCGGGAGACACGCTGGTTGCTAAGCGCCTGAAATTTGATCATGTGACCATGGGGATGCTGCAACAGCCCTAAGCACAAAGTCAAGTCATAAGTCGTTATCTTTGGTGGCTGTTATAACTTCCGATGGCCACTAAATGAACAGTCGTAAGTCGAGGACTATCTGCATCTTGTATTTTCAATGTCTGGGTCAACCAATACTTTTTAAGAAAGACCCAGAAGATGAAGGGCTGTCTCAAAACATATCCTTGGCCTGTGCAATTATGCCTAGGCAAGGCCGAGGGTGGGCTCAGATGGAGAAGCCTTGCGATATTAGATTAAAATTTTAATTATTGAAAGAAGCATATTTCTTCCTCACCTGACTGTAAAACCACCGTGAAGACAACTCAGTGGTGGGAATCACATTTTTTGACTCCCGGTTTTGTGGGCGTGGCTTGTAGGCATGGCAGGGGAAGGATACTGTAAAATCTCTATTCCTTCCCCATTCCCACCCCACTCCAGGGGGAAGGATACTGCAAAATCCCCATTCCCACCCCACTCCAGGGAGAAAGATACTTCAAAATCCCCATTTCCTCTCGATCACCTGGGACTCGGGAGGCAGAGAATAGATGGGGGCTGGTCCAGTCAGAATTTTTACTAGCGGTTCTCCAAACTACTCAAAATTTCCGCTACCGGTTCTCCAGAACTGGTCAGAACCCGTTGAAACCCACCTCTGAGTCAACTGTTCTACTCCCAGAGGGACCACGGCACCACAAAGTGTGAAAGTCCCCTCAGATCCATCCACTGAAAAAAATCAAAAGTGCTTTGAAAGGCACCGCAAATATTCAGGTAGCTGATAAACAAAACTGTTCCGTTTATATTAATACGAAAGCTGGTATTTTCGGAGATCCCGACTCACACGAAGTGAATGCCAGTTGAGAGAGTCGGATGGCTTTGAAACCAACATGCAAAGCCACTGGGAAGGGAAGGCTTTTTAAAAAGGCTTTTTTACACAGACTTTTGTAGTCATCCATGGAATAATAAAAACAGGCCTATTAATCCAAGACGCGAGAGTTTCAGAGCAGGTGAAATCTTGTTTGGGAAAACGGCTTATCGTATCTACAGACAGTCCTCGACTTACAACGGTTCGTTTAGTGACCGTTCCAAGTTACAACAGCACGGGGAAAAAAAGTGACTTAGGACCGTTTTCCACACTTACGACCGCGGAAGCATCCCCACGATCGTGTGATCAAGATTCAGACGCTGGGCAACTGGTTCACACTTATGGCCGTTGCTGTGATCCCAAGGTCGTGTGGGATCCCGCTTTGTGACCTTCTGATAAGCAAAGTCAAAGCCGCCGGCCCCTCCAGCAGCCAAATCAGAGGAGGAGGAGGAGGAGGAGGCGTGGGAGTCACAGTCAGCATCAAGGCATCCTGAGAGCTCCGAGGGGGAAGTGGGAATGGAGCTGGCAGAGAGAGAGAGAGAGACGGAGGCAGAGCCTGGGCCGTCCGTCAGCCCACAGATGGAGTGTCAACAGCCCCCAGGTCTGGAGGTGGCTGATGAGGAAGAGGAGGAACAACTGAGTCCAGTGCCTGACGCGTGGATGCACAGAAGGCAGAGGAGAGGAGAGCAGTGGAAATCCATGGGCCGGTCCTTGGGATGGAAGAGCCAACACTTAGCCCCATCCTAGCTCTGGGGATAAAAGGCAGAGGTCGGAGATGAATAGATGTGGCAGACAACTATTCACCTCCTGGACAGACGGGTTTGTTAGCTTGTGGTGAGAGAAAAACTTTTTTGCCGGGGCTGCTGGCGCTCCTAATAAAGGAATCTTTGAGTTATCGGTAACTTCAGCGGGTTTGCCGTGTTTGGGGAGCTGGGCCAGAACAAAAGGTCATAAAAATAGGTTAGGCTCAAGATACAGAAAGATCTTGACAGACTTGAACATTGGGCGCTATCTAACAAAATGAAATTCAACAGTGAAAAAAGTGAGGTTCTACATTTAGGCCAAAAAAACAAAATGCACCAGTACCGGATATGTGGTACTTTGCTCAATAATAGTAACTGTGAGAGGGATCTTGGAGTCCTAGTGGATAACCATTTAGATATGAGCCAGCAGTGTGCAGCAGCTGCCAAAAAAGCCAACACAGTTCTGGGCTGCATAAAAAAAAGGGATAGAATTAAGATCACGTGAAGTGTTAATACCACTTTATAATGCCTTGGTAAGGCCACACTTGGAATATTGCATTCAGTTTTGGTCGCCACGAGGTAAAAAGGATGTTGAGACTCTAGAAAGAGTGCAGAGAAGAGCAACAAAGATAATTAGGGGACTGGAGGCTAAAACATATGAAGAACGGTTGCAGGAACTCGGTATGCCTAGTTTAATGAAAAGAAGGTCTAGGGGAGACATGATAGCAGTGTTCCAATATCTCAGAGGTTGCCACAAAGAAGAGGGAGTCAAACTATTCTCCAATGCACCTGAGGGTAGAACAAGAAGAAATGGGTGGAAACTAATCAAGGAGAGAAGCAATTTAGAACTAGGGAGAAATTTCCTGACAGTTAGAACAATTAATCAGTGGAACAACTTGCATGCAGAAGATGTAAATGCTCCAACACTGGAAATTTTTAAGAAAATGTTGGATAGCCATTTGTCTGAAATGGTGTAGGGTTTCCTGCCTGGGCAGGGGGTTGGACTAGAAGACCTCTAAGGTCCCTTCCAACTCTGATATTATCATCATCATCATCATCATCATCATCATCATCATCATTATTATTATTATTATTATTATTAGGGGCAAAACTCACTTAACAAATGTTTCACTTAAGATCAGACATTTTGGGCTCGATCGTGGTCGTAAGTCCATCTTTGTAACTTTGCAAAGGTAAGGACTGCCTATATACATAACTTCAAGCAGACCGTTGTCTGAATCGCTCATGATTCAATCGCCATTTCTGGCAGTTTGGGCATTTAATTTTCCTTAAACCTCTTTCATTCTCCTCATCCCCAAGCACCGCTGCATGCAAACTCAGAGCTCAAGCAGCTGAGGAAATTAACTACAGGGCACAAAACCTGATGCAGTTTGCACCCTAAACTAAACCAGTGGGCATCCTAAAAAAAATATGGTGGATTTTTTTCCCCTCGTAACGAATACCGCTCTCCTTCGGTGAGATTTTACTTTCCTAATTTTTTTTTAAAATGCTTTCTAATTGAAAAGGCGCTGAACGTTTCTTTACAAGTGGCATATTTCTTCCCACCAAAAAAGAAACGCGCTGGATCGGATACCTACCTGCTGTGACACAGACAAGCAGCTAAAAGGGAAATTTTTTTCTTCTCCCCCATCAAAACTATTGTATTATTCATAGACGCATTTATTCAGATCTAATTACAACTCATACAATTAACCACATCAAGTTTCTTTAACTGAATGATTGCCCCAAATGATAGGTTTGAAATTGAGTTTGTAGCGTATTGCTCGGAAAGCTATGCAATCTACGGTCCCAAAGCCGCGGAATTTTAAAAACCGCGATGGGTTGAAAAGCATTTCAGAGAGTTCTCGGGACATAGGACCATAGACTGCATGATCAAGCCATGGTTGAGACAAACTGGAATGCAAGTAGTCCTCGATTTACAGTCATTCATTTAGCGACCAAAGTTATGGCGACACTGAGAAGAACGACTTACGACTGGTCCTCGAGCTTGCAGCTATTGCAAAATGTTTACGGAGATTCTCAGTTATCCAGATCAGGGTATCCAACCTTAGCAACGTTAAGACTTGTGGAAAGCAAAGCTGGCTGAGGAATTCTGGGAGTTGAAGTCCACAAATCTTAAAGTTGACATGGTTGGAGACCCCCTGATCCAGATCATGGTTGTCCCAAAGGTGCTTTTTCAAAAGGCACCTGGACTTTGTTTTTTACTTGAAGACGTTTCGCTTCTCATCCAAGAAGCTTGTTCAGTTCTGAGTGACTTCTGACTCAGTTAGAACTGAAGGAGCTTCTTGGATGAGAAGCAACGCCTCGAGGCAAAAATGCCTTTTGAAAAAGCACCTTGGGCACAATTGTTGCAATGCCCCTGGCAATCACACGATCAAAATGTGGGTACTTGGCAACTTGGCATGGATTTAGGACAGCGGCAGAATCCCAGGTTCGCCTGATCCCCATTTGGCCACGTTCAACAAAGTCAGTGAAGGAAGCCGGGTTTGCTTAATGACCTCATGACTTATAAAGTCATAACTAACATTGGGTATGACTCACTTAACAACCAGCTTGCTTAGGAAGAGGAATTCTGCTGCCAATTGTGGTTGTAAGTTGAGGATTACTTGGATATTGAATCCGCCCTCCTGGCCAAAAGTCATGCATTTGCAATGAACCACGAATCACAGAATTCTGGAATTTCAACTCACACAATTCTTAGCCTGACCTAATACATTAATCCAAAAAGGAACAACTATCTTAGCGTTAAGACTTGTGGAAAGCAAAGCTGGCTGAGGAATTCTGGGAGTTGAAGTCCACAAATCTTAAAGTTGACATGGTTGGAGACCCCCTGATCCAGATCATGGTTGTGCCAAAGGTGCTTTTCAAAAGGCACCTGGACTTTATTTTTACTTGAGGCGTTTGCTTCTCATCCAAGAAGCTTGTTCAGTTCTGAGTGACTTCTGACTCAGTTAGAACTGAAGGAGCTTCTTGGATGAGAAGCGAAACGTCTTCGAGGCAAAAAATGCCTTTTGAAAAAGCACCTTGGGCACAATTGTTGCAATGCCCCTGGCAATCACACGATCAAAATGTGGGTACTTGGCAACTTGGCATGGATTTAGGACAGCGGCAGAATCCCAGGTTCGCCTGATCCCCATTTGGCCACGTTCAACAAAGTCAGTGAAGGAAGCCGGGTTTGCTTAATGACCTCATGACTTATAAAGTCATAACTAACATTGGGTATGACTCACTTAACAACCAGCTTGCTTAGGAAGAGGAATTCTGCTGCCAATTGTGGTTGTAAGTTGAGGATTACTTGGATATTGAATCCGCCCTCCTGGCCAAAAGTCATGCATTTGCAATGAACCACGAATCACAGAATTCTGGAATTTCAACTCACACAATTCTTAGCCTGACCTAATACATTAATCCAAAAAGGAACAACTATCTTAGGCGTTAACTAGCCCATATAATTTGCATCCCACAGAAAGGTATTTACAGAACGAATTAATTCAAATCGCTCAAGCGTAGAAGCCTGCCAATTATTCCCAAATGATCGACTTGTTTTGACCGTAAGATCATGTCTATATTGCCGTATATACTTGCACGTAAGCCAAAGACTTTTAGTGCCAAAATACACTCCTAAAATGGAGTTCAGCTGATCAGCAGATGGGTCTATGTGCGAGAATCTACCTTAATACTTTTCAAAAGTACCCACCTTATTTTAGCGGATATGCCTATCCGCGGATCAACTGACCCTCAAAAGTTTTAACCAACGTATCATGAAAAATGTGCCACGCCGCAAATCAGTCGATTGGGAAAATTAAACCGTACAAAAATTTCAAGGGTCGGCGCCTCCAAAGATGGGCTTATCCACAAGTATATACGGTAACTAATGATGCAAAGAACACCCCCCATCCTACCTACAAGGCCTGTCAGCCCTCTCAGGTAAATCAATCAGGAAACAGGACAAGATGGACTAATTCTATTTCATTCTAAGGCTACATTGACAGAATCTTGCAAAGCTGAAGGCACAAACTTCCTGTCACCACTTTTAACTGCTTGAGCCACTAGGACAGGCCCTTCCTAAGTTTCTTCCTCCAACTGTTGATCAGCTGGGGGCTCCTGCCTCTCTTCTCTTCTCATTTCCTAAGCAGCATCTCTTTCCCCAAGGTCATTCACATACACACACACACACACACACACACACACACACACACACACACACGTGTTTATCTGTATTAACAGAGTTGGAAGAGACCTTTTAGGTCATCTAATCCGACCTCCCGCCCAAGCAGGAGACCCTACCCCATTTCTGACAAATGGCAGTCAAGTCTCTTCTTCAAAGCCTCCAGTGATGAAGCTCCCACAACTTCTGAAGGCAACTTCTGTTCCATGGGTTGATTGTTCTCACTGTCAGAAAATTTCTCCTTATTTCCAGGTTGAATCTCTCCTTGATCGGTTTCCATTCATTATTTCTTGTCTGGCCTTCAGGTGGCTTTGGAACATAGCTTGACCCCCTCCTCTCTGTGGCAGCCCCTCCAATATTGGAAGACTGCTATCCTGTCTCCCCTAGTCCTTCTCTTGACTAGACTAGCAAGGCCCAGTTCTTGCAACCGTTCATCGTATGTTTTATCCTCCAGTCCCCTAATCATCTTGGTTGCTTTTCTCTGCACTCTTTCTAGAGTCTCAACATCTTTTTAATAGTGTGGTGACCAAAACTGGGTGCTGCACTCTAGGTGTGGTCTTACTAAGGCTTTATGGAGTGCTATTAGTACCTCCCTTGATTGTATCTCTCTGTTAATGCAACTTTGGATTGCATTGACTTTTCTGGCTGCTGCCACACACTGTTGGCTCATATTTAACATAACATTTAGCTGGTTGTCCACTAAAACTCCCAGATCCCTCTCACAGTCACTGCTATTAAGCCTGGTTTCAGCCAGTCTATAGGTGTCCTTTTGGTTTTCCTTGCCTAAGTGTAAGACTTTACTTTAAAGGTAAAGGTTCCATTTACACATATGTCCTAGTTGTTCCCGACTCTAGGGGGCGGTGCTCATCTCCATTTCAAAGCCGAAGAGCCAGCGCTGTCTGAAGACGCCTCTGTGGTCACGTGGCCGGCATGACTCAACGCCAAAGACGCACAGAACGCTGTTCCCTTCCCACCAAAGGTGGTCCCTATTTTTCTACTTTCGTTTTTTACCTGCTTTCGAAACTGCTAGGTTGGCAGAAGCTGGGACAAGTCACGGGAGCTCACCCCGTTATGCGGCAGCACTACGGATTCGAACCGCTGAACTGCCGACCTTTCGATTAACAAGTTCAGCGTCTTAGCCACTGAGCCACCCTTAAGACTTTACGTTCACCCTAAAAATCCCCAAAGGTCTGCATCCCAACAAACCCTGCCCTAAAACAGAAGGGAAGCTGCTCCCAGAAAGTCAGATAGCCTCCTGTTAATTCTTCCACACCGTCAGTGCTCAGTGCAGCTACAAGCTGGCCTCAATTCCCGGAGGCCTCTGTTTCACTCCGGATCCAGCGTTCTCCATTTCCCAACGTGCTCTGCGCACAAGAGAACGCCGGCTCGAACAAAGTCCATAGGGATGAGCTTAGCAAGCATCCTCTGTACATAAGATAATTAGCTCCCCTTGCTGACTTCCTAGGTCACTCCGTTTTCGTAACCTGGTAGCCTAGAGGAAAGAAAACCATCTCGAACGAAAAAGTGCCGAGCTAGCAATAGACCCCTGGATTACAGGCGGCAATGTTTAGTCAAGATAATAGGGGAGGCAGCAAAAACAATTAGGCTCAGCAATTGAAACTAAACAAGAGGGACACAATCGCAGCTCCGAAAGAGGATGCAATGCAAAATGTGTTGCGAGTTGGGATCCCCGACTTCTAATCCAGCCAGGAAAGTTGGTTGGCTGAACTGTCACCAGCTGTCTGCAAGGAACATAAATACTTCCATATCCCTGCTATCCTGTCGGAGCTGAAGAAGCTTCTTGGAGGAGAAGCGAAATGTCTTCAAAAGAAAAAAAGAAACCTCCCACCTTAAAAAATTTAAAACTATAGATCCCCTCACAATAAAAATAAAAAGATAGGAAAGAATAATAAAAAAAGAAAAGAAAAGAAAAGAAACATGTATATTTTGTATACTTTAGCTTGTGATTGTTGGTCATAATACCCGGTATTTGCTCTGGGAAGTCTTGGGGGGGGAAGGGGGAGGAGGGGGGGAAGGGGGAAAAATGAATCAACAAGTGATACATGGACTGATTATTAATGTACAGTAATTTTTGAAGATATG
Organism: Ahaetulla prasina; assembly: GCF_028640845.1. NCBI lineage: Eukaryota > Metazoa > Chordata > Lepidosauria > Squamata > Colubridae > Ahaetulla > Ahaetulla prasina. Next base: position 27,461,008 of record NC_080548.1, on the reverse strand, counting down.
AAATTAAAATTTTTTAAATGATATTGGGGATGCTCGACTGCCATTTCAGGAAGAAAAGGAGAGAGGAGTAGAAGGAGGGAAGAAAGTAGGTACGAATGAGTAGAGAAGGAGGAGGGGAATAAGAAGGTTAGATAGGGTGGAAGAAGGGAGGAGTGGAGAAGGAAGAGAGGAAGTAGTAAAGTGAAGGGGATGAAGGGGGAAAGTAGTAGAGGGTAGAGAGGGAGGTTGTGTAGTAAGGAAGTGGCAGTCGGGCAGGCCTGAATCAGTAATAAATAAAAATTAATGATTAATGGGATAATAGTTTGTACATAAATATGATGTTGAAAAATGGAAATAAAAAATTATTTAAAAAAAAAAAAGAAAAAAGAAAGAAAGAATGGAATTGATAGTGTGATGGTGTGATGGTGTGAAATGGAATATGTTTTATGCTTTATTTTAGATTATGTTTGTTAGTTACAATACCTGGTATTCTGTTCTGGGAAGTCTCGGGGGGGGAGGAGGGAGGAAATGGGGGGGTGGGAAGGGGAAGATTATAAATTGATTGCCATTGTACAGGAATAATGGTAGAATTAAACAAGTTGGAATGGTGTAAAGTTGGGACTGCTCAGTAACCACTCCCAAAGGGAAAGGGTAAGGAAAGAGGAGTAAAGAAGGAAGAAAGTAGGTAGGCAGGTAGGTAGGTAGGAAAGAAGGGAGGGAGAAGAAAGGATAGGAGGAGAAGAAGGAGGAGAAGATAGAGGGTTAGAAAGGATGGTAGTGAGAAGTGGGAAAGAGGAGGGGAAGTAGGAAAGCGAGGAGAAGGATGGTGGGGAAAGTCGAAGAAGGATAAGAAGGGTAGAAGGATTAAGGGAGGGAGTGGCGGTCGAGCAGCCCTGATTGAGCATAATTTGAGTATAGGATTGATTGTTGGATAAGTGATTGTATTATACACTGGTCAAATAAATCTTTTAAAAAAATTAAAAAAATTAAAAAAAACACCAAGGAATTCCAGTTGCCTCTTGAAAAAGCATCTTTGGGCCAAACTGTCACCTCTCACCATTCTGTCTTGTCCTCGTGAAAACGTATTTGCAATAAACAAATCAACGTTTTTAAGAGGTGTCTTGTCCCGCAGCACCACAGACAGGTAAACTAACTTCCTAAAGGAAGGGTTTCCAATCTTGTCAACTTTAAGCCTAGCGGACTTTAACTCCGCCAGGCTTCAAGCTTTGCTGGCTGGGGAATTCTGGGAGTTGAAGTCCTAAAGTCCTAAAGTTAACTTCGTTCTCAAACCTTCCTTTGAAAACCAGAGACGGGCAATGGGATCTAATGGACCACAGAGGAATTCACACCAGGAAGACTTGGAGTTGGCTGCTTGGTCAGCCACAAGTTTCCCCAAAGGACTTTGGGCAGTTCCAAATCTCCGTGACTTGGTCATTCCAAGATATTTTGCTACCTAAGAAGTAGGACAGGATAGCATGCCTCCTTTTAAAAAAAAAAAAAAAAGTTGGGTACACAGAAGCAATCTAAACTTAAGTTGATTCTGGACAGGGGATAGGGCCGGGCTGGCGAACCTACAGCACATGTGCCACAGGGGGCCCGCGGAGCCCTCTCTGTGGGCACGCGAGCCATTGCCCAGCTCAGCTCAGCTCCATTGCACATGCACGCACGCTTCCCGTTGATTTTCAGGTCTGCCCTGCAAGTGGGAGACACGCGGGGAGGACCTAACTTTCTCCTCACTTTCTGCTGCCTGTGCCTTCCCAGATCTCTGGAGATTCCCCTCCCAGGCGTTTTGGGAGGTGAGGCTTCCCCCCACCAGCCATTTTGGAGGCTTTCCCCCCTCCCAAGCCCTTTTGGGAGGCAAAAGTTTCCCCCATCCCCAGTGCTATTTTGGGATGTGAAGCCAAAAGGGGGGGGGTCGCGTGCACATGCGCGGGGGAGTGGGGTCATTTGTGCATGGGGGGTTTGCATGCGCATGCAGGGGTTGTGCGCATATGCAGGGGGCAGGGCATGTGGGAGTGGCATTGCATTGTGGACGTGGGCACATGTGCGTGCTCAATAGCACACGCGCGTGCACTTTTGGCACTGTAGGAAAAAATGGTTAGCCATCACTGGGATAGGGTAATCCACTATATCTGCAAACAGATTACTATTTTAGGGCACACTGGGCAAACTACTTGTTACACCCCATTCTAAGATCATCATTGTTTAATGACCCCATAATCCCTTGTAGGGTGGAGTCTGGGTAACTGAACGGAGCTAGCAGAGCGTTTAATGGCCGGATGCCCTTCCTGTTGCCCATGCGGAGTTTTGTTCAGCAGATATATTCTCATTGTGTCCAGAGAGAGAGAAATATTTGCCTCTACCTAGGCTTGAACTCGCAGCTTCCTGATTTGTGAGGGGAGAGCTCCACCTCTAGGTTAATGCACCACTCCCCATTCTAGGTGTAAGATGTTACCTGCTAATTGTTTCACCTGGCAAATACCTCTATTCAAACAGATACTGCAATGCAGTGGTACCAGCATGCCTCGTATCAGCAGAGTTACAACAGGAACAGTGGATTCCCTGCCTGCTCCCTCAACTAAGGGTCTTTTCCCAAGAGAGTACTTTGCAACACAGCAAGAAATGGAGAACGAACGGGGCTGATGGACAGCGTAGAAAAAAGGAAATCCTACAACTGCAGAATTGAACGGTCAAGAGTGAAGTCATGAGGGCCATATCTGTGGAACTTCTCAGCCACCTGGGTCATGGTTGTCTCAAAGGTGCTACTTCCAAAAGGCAACTGGACTTCCTTGCTTGTTTGTTTTTCCTCTTCAAAAACATTTTGCTCCTCATCCAAGGAGCTTCGGCCGTTCCCTGAAGAAGTAACTTCTTGGATGAGAACTAAAGCGAAGAAGCGAAACGTTTTCAAGGAAAAAAGACCCCAAAAAGTCCAGCTGCCTTTTGTAATTAGCATCTTTGTCTCATGAGGACCATCCTTCGATGCTCTCATCATCTCACCTCAGCTGCCTGTCTTATTTTACCTCAGGTTAAGTCCTTAGGAAGGGCTGGTGACGTATAAATGGGAACCATGAAAGGCAACCTTCACAGAATAGCTATGAAGCCAGGATTCCATCAAAAAAGACCTTTCTGGTACCGTTACAGGCAGCTCCATGTGTCTGAATCATCAAAAGTAATGCCAGTTTAAATTTTTACTTCTCCGCAGAGAATCTTGAGAAATACACTGCTGTGAAGGAGGTTTTTTTTTTCCTCCAGGGAGCCATAAGGAAGAATGAGACCCATATATATTTGTAGAGCACATATCTATTTCATTTTATTTATGTAAGATCAGTCTGCTGAGGCATTCGGTCTAAGGAATAGCCCCCATTTTCCAGGAAAGAGAAACCTATTCCCAGAAATCGCGAGTCTCTCTGACAAAAAGTATTCCCTGAATTTAGATTAGGGAGAATCTGGTTTGAATACTTGAAAACAGTAGCAAGAAGCAATGGGTGGAAACTAATCAAGGAGAGAAGCAACCTAGAACTAAGGAGAAATTTCCTGACAGAACAATTAATCAGTGGAACAACTTGCCTGCAGAAGTTGTAAATGCTCCAACACTGGAAATTTTTAAGAAAAAGTTGGATAGCCATTTGTCTGAAATGGTGTAGGGTTTCCTGCCAGGGCAGGGGGTTGGACTAGAAGACCTCCAAGGTCCCTTCCAACTCTGATATTATTATTATTATTATTATTATTATTATTATTATTATTATTATTATTATTATTATTATTATTATTATTATTAAAACAGACTGTGGGACAGTAGTAACCACAGCTCAGCCTAACTCACGTTTACACATTTTTGTGAAAATAACATCAGACCCAGAGGTGGGCTTCCATATACTGTAGCAACCGAACTGCCCAGCGCCGGAAATGTGAGCGTGCACACATGCTCGCTTTGCTCATGCACCATCCGCGCATCTGTGCGGCATCACAAAACATGGCAATTCGCATGCGCACGCCGTCCACACATGCGTGTGACATCAAACAACATGGCAATTCGCTCACGCACGCTGTCCACACATGCATGCGGCGTCAAAAACACAGCAATATAGGACGGGATTGCACCCGGGCAGGTGGGTGCCCACCAGTGGGCGTCAAAAATTTTTTACTACCGGTTCTGTGGGCGTGGCTTGGTGGGCATGGCAGGGGAAGGATACTGTAAAATCTCCATTCCCTCCACACTCCAGGGGAAGGTTACTACAAAATCCCCATTTCCTCCCGATCAGCTGGGACTCGGAAGGCAGAGAATGGATGGGGGCAGGGCCAGTCAGTGGTGGTATTTACCAGTTTTCCGAACTACACAAAATTTCTGCTACTGGTTCTCCAGAACTGGTCAGAACCTGCTGAATACCACCTCTGATACCCACCCGCAGGTTGCCACTACCGGTTTGCCCGAACCGGCTGAAAACCACCTATCATCAGGCCATCCGATGTACATAATTCCCCCCCCCCTCAGCCATCTCAAAATATTTATTTTTTATTTATATTATTTTGTCACAACAATATATGTAGGAATCATACAAAAGATTATATAGTATATAAACATATATGGGTAAATATAAGGAGGTATAAGCATATATATAGAAAGAAGAAAAGAAAAACAATAGGACAGGAACGGTAGGCACGTTTGTGCACTTATGCACGCCCCTTATGGTCCTCTTAGGAATGGGGTGAGGTCAATAGTAGAAAGTTTTTGGATAAAACTTTTAGGATTGTGGGAAGAGACCACAGAGTCAGGTAAAGTATTCCAAGCACTGATGATTCTGTTACAGAAGTCATATTTTCTGCAATCTAGATTAAAGCGGATTAAAGCAATCTAGATTAAAGCGAAATTATACAGACAATACCAAATAAAAGTATTTGTGAAATCCTCAATTAAAGTAGTCTACCCCTGGGGGTCTCCAAACTTAGCAGCTTTAATACTTGGGGACGTCAACTCCCAGAATTCCCCAGCTAGTGTGGCCGGCTGGGGAATTCTGGGAGTTGAAGTCCATAAGTCTTAAAGTTGCCAATTTTGGAGACCCCCTCCACCACCACCCCCCGGTCTACACCAAAGGCTCAGAGACTATTTCATCCCACAACAAGAAGTCAGTTATCAATCCACAACAGAAAGCGGTATTTGAAAGCAGTTACAAAGACCTGTAATAAGCTTAGCAGAAAAGGTGCGATTGGTCTCAGAGTTACCTGTAGCATTTGAAAAAGACCAATTGGGGGAGAGCTGAACTTCGAAACAAGGAGGAATCTGGAGATTCAGATCAAGCTGATGAAAACTCAAGTTGAAACTTTAAGAGAGCTACCACCAGCCAAGGCAAACTATTCTCATTTTAAAAAGTCCTAGTAACTCTATGTTCTCAGGTAGAGCAGTCTTCTGTTTAATAGGACCCCATCTTGATAATTGGGCGTATACTTTGCATGTACCTACTTCGACTTACGACCACAATTTGGAACCAGCTAAGCAAAACGGTTGTTAAGTGAACCGTATCTGATTTTATGGCCTCTTTGCCATGGTTGTTAGGCGAATCACTGCAATTGTTGAGTGAATCAGGAGGTTGTTAAATGAATCAAGGGTTCCCCTGTTAATTTTGCTTGTCATAGGCTGGCTGGGAAGGCTGCAAATGACAATCAAATCAAACGCTACGATATTGCAACCATTGTAAATGTATGCTTGTTGCCAAGCCCCACCAAATTCTGAAGACATGAAACGTGGGGATGCTACGAGAGTCGTTAAGGGTGAGAACCGGTCCCGAGTTATAATTTAAGTGCTGTGCAACTTCAAACAGTGACTAAACGGATAGTTGTAAACACAGGACTACCCGTAGAAGGCCTGGGCCCCAATATTTTGAGGTGGGGGCTGGGAAAATGCATTGGCTGCACACCTGGAGACCTGCCACCAGTCTGGGTCCGTGGCAGTGGCCCAGATGGACCAGGCCTCTGGTTTGGAATGAAACAGCTTCGCAGGTTCCCAGATACACAGACTGCCCAGTGGACTGCCAGAGCACCTGGAACTCCTCTCTGGAACGAAACACACCTAGCACACAGCCGAACGGAGGTCAAAGCTTTATGGGTCCCTTCCATTTCTAAGACAGAACCAAGGCAGCGTGCCCAGAGCGAGCTTCCCTTGGCTGTCCTAGCAGCCCAATCGCCTCTTTGGCTGCCACCTCTTCATTAATGTTGTCCTTTAATAATTACACGCTGATGGATGGGCAGAGGCAAGAAAAGCTGACAGCAAACGAACAGGGCATATCCTGGAATTTGTAGCCCAGAAGAAACTTACGTATCCCCGAAGGCTTAACTTCCTTCTTCCGTCACCTTCAAGAGGACCAGTAGCCTGATCAGCCCTAACCCCGTTTGGGCTTATCAATCTCTGACACCACAACACCTTTTCAGTCGCAAGCAAACCTACAACAGGGAGGACAATTAACCCGTGGAACAACTTGCCTCCGGAAATCGTGGGCGCTCCATCACTGGATGTTTTTAATAAGAAGAGACTAGACTCGTGATGGCGAATCTATGGCACACGTGCCAGAAGTGGCACACACAGCCATCTTTCCCGGCACACGAGCCATCACCCATTGTTCTTCCAGGTCTTCATGCACGCAGGAGCGCCAGAAACTGGAAGACCAGCTGCGCATGCGCACACTGGGAAAGTGATCTTCCAGTTTCCTGTGCATGCTTGCGCACCATCCAACTGGTCTTCGTGTGTACATGCGCGCCAGAAACTGGGAGACCAGGTGGCCGGTGAGCATTTGTGCGCCAGAAACCAGAAGATTATCTTCTCGGTTTGTGCATGTGCACCGGGTGGCTGCTATCCCGGCACACGAATGCACGCACCCTCATTTCAGCGCTCGGTGCCATAAAGATTTGCCAACACTGGACTAGACAGTCAGTTATCTGAAACAGTATAGGTCAGGGGTCTGCAACCTTAAACACTCAAAGAGCCATTGGGACCCGTTTCCCACAGAAAAGAAAACACCTGGAGCCACAAAAATCTTCCCGTGCCTGACTATTTCTTGAGCGGCCACAAAACCAGCATGTGTAGTTGAATTAAAAGTTGTTTTCTTCTGAAACTTTTTTCTTTTCTTGGATTTATCCATGGTTGGCCTACCAGCGGGTTGAAAAGCTGAATAAATCGTGTGCTGGTGGGTGTCACACATTGGTGGTTGTGACGTGTATTTTGAGTGACAGGGAGCCGCAGCAGAGGGGTGAAAGAGCCACATGTGGCTCCAGAGCCACAGGTTGCTGACCCCTGGTATAGGTACTCCTGCTTGAGCAAGGGGCTGGACTAGAAGACCTCCAAGGTCCCTTCCAGCTCATTCATTCTATTCAAGCCCTCTTGTTGGCATCTATACACATTGTCTCAGTTCTTACACAACTGTTTTGTGCATCTTTTTGCTACCTCTCTTCTGTGCTGAAGCGGTTAGAGCGATGAATCCGGTTATAGGTACTGATAGTCCTCAATTTACGACCACAAGTGAGGCCAAAATTTCACTGTCCTAAAACGTGGGAAGCCGCAAACGGCTGTAAATGCAGCTATATTGCCAAGTGCCCAGGGTGAGGTCATGTGACTTGGGAGGGGGGAGGGGATGATGGTCAGAGTTTCACAACCAGGTTGCGGATTCCTTTTTTCAAGCAAGCCGTGACTTCAAACGGTCCCCAAGCAAATGGTCGTAAGTCAAGGCCGATCCCTGTAACAGAAGCTGGGAAATTCTTCCAGCCGTTTCCAAGGGTTTTTGGGGTTTTTTTGCCCCTGCCCATCCCAAAAAACTGCCTATGTGGGATTTGAGATTTTGAGCATCTCCCAAGGGCCAAGCGTTTTTTTGTGCTATTCTGGTGCCTGCTTTGCCAGTATGTTCGCAGTTCTCGGCAAGAACCGGGTGGCAGAGCCAGAATTGAGGATGAACAAGTGCGAACACAGCTTGAGGGCGGCTTTATCTTAAGCAATTCACACCTCATTCATCAGACACTGAAACTGTTCCCAGTTTGGGTGGGCAGAGCCAAAGCTGGCAGGGATTTGCTCCAATTGGACCCCCTACCCCAGAGGGCAGGAAAGGTCACTTTATATTAATTTGCCTGCTTCCTTACGGAACCCAGTGGCATCGGCTGCTGGCGAGGGGAACACATTTATTTAAGGGAGAGGGGGCTACGAGTAACATCTACATCCAACTGACATGCAAGATGGCTTGTACCATGAAGAAATGGGGATTTGGAGGTGATGGGGGGGGAGAGAGGAGGGGAGAAGATTAAAAGCTGATCAGCCCAAGCAAAGAAGGGTTAATTTCCTGAAATTAGAATTTTTTGCAAACCCGATTGGAAGAAGCCATTGTTGGCTGCTGCAGAGTGCAAAAAATCCAAATTAAACCCTCTACGGCCCACGGCAGGGAAGGCTCAGCCCATCACCTCCGTGGCTAATTGCCTCCGCCATTAAATTGCTCTAGCTGGAAGGAAGCTGGGGTTTTTTTTCCTTCTTTTTTCCTCCTAACATTCAATCAGAACAGATCAGATAATCACAAAGCCTCCGGTGGAAAATTAGCGTTCGACTCACCAAGTTTGTTCCGAAGTCTATTCTACACGCTGGCCGTTTTTCACTTTTGGCAACTTGGGAATGGGGAATTGTGGGAGTTGAAGTCCATACCCTTTTTTAAGATGCTGAGATATTGAGAAACGCTACCGATAAACTACCTACCTGCTGGTTGGCCATTGTAGAGAGTTAACACCCACCCCTCTCCTAGAAAAATGAAATATTCTAGGAAATATTAAAAAGGCAGAATATTATGTTTCCCTGGATGAGAAACGGAGAAACATGTTTTTTGAGGCAGGAAGCAGACTCACTCTTCATAGCCCCCACCCTCCTCAATAGCCCACAGTAGATGTCAGCACTGAAGAGATAAAGAGATGGCTAGGTCTATTCATAAGCAAATACTTGGGACCCAACAAAAGTAGGATTAGCCATCAGCCACAATAGGAATTGCCCAAAGCCCCTTCATTACATCACCCAGCAATATTCAACCAAGCCTGGGACACAAACAGCCTATAAAGTTAGCTAAGACCCCCCACCCCCTGGGAGTCTGACAGCCAATAGGAAACTTGCCCTTGTCATAGGAACAGGAAGCTCAAGTTCAAAGCCCAAGAGAGGGTATAAATAATACTCACTCTCCACTCCATGTGGTCAGCTACCCAGGACTTCAAACCCGTGTGGTCCTGTCCACCATTAAACCATCCTTCCAAGCATCCTCCATGTTTCCAGTGTCTTTCTCCCCACTTGGAACGGAACCCAGATTTCTTTCAACAATATAAAGCTAGCTTACCTGCTGGTTTAATTGTTTAAAAGAAAGATATTTCTTGTTCAGTTGCTAAGTTGTGCCTGACCTGTCTTCCAGTGTCTCCTGGACTTTACCCAAATTCATGTTCATTGCAACTGAGAGCTTATGCACCGAAGACAAATTCCTTGTGTGTCCAATCACACTTGGCCAATAAAGAATTCAACTCAACTCAACTCAACTCAACTCAACTCAACTCAACAACTCAACTCAACTCAACTCAACTCAACTCAACTCAACTCTATTCTATTCTATTCTATTCTATTCTTCATTTTGTCGGAAGTCAGCTGGGAAGATTGCAAATTGCAATCACGTGACTCCCAGAACAGCACCCATATTTGGACCCCATGACTGTGGGGGGGATGCTACGATAGTCATAAGCCCAAAGACCGGTTGTAAGGCCATTTTTTAGCGCTGTAGTAACTTCAAACCGTCACTACATAAACAGTTGTAAATCGAGGACTAACCGCACCATACAAATTCACAGTGTTGTGATTATATATATAGAACATCTTAGAAACGGGCGGCCAAAGGCTTCTGGAGATTTAGCATTAGAGGCATCTAACGTTTGCTAGTTTCCTTTTAACTTTGCAGCAAAACAGAAGGTGAGAGGAATGATCTTCTACTGCAGGGGTCTCCAACCTTGGCAACTTCATGACTTGCGGACTTCAACTCCCAGAATTCCTCAGCCGGCACACCAAGTCATAAAGTTGCCAAGATTGGAGACCCCTGTTCCAGTGGTGAAATCGCTTGGTGGACGTGGCGTGGGAAGGATACTGCAAAATCCCCATTCCCTCCCCACTCCAGGGGAAGGATGCTGCAAAATCCCCATTCCCTCCTCACTCCAGGGGAAGGATGCTGCAAAATCCCCATTCCCTCCTCACTCCAGGGGAAGGATGCTGCAAAATCCCCATTCCCTCCCCAGTCTGGGACCAGCCAGAGGTGGCATTTGCCGGTTCTCCAGAACCTGTCAGAACCTGCTGGATTTCACCCCTGCCCTGTTCTACTACACAGAGGCCATCCCTGCCCTTTCCCAAGGAGGGATTAAAGTCTGCGACAAATACTGTAAGGGAATAATAGTTTCCATCGGTGGAAATGAAGACATAAACATGCAGGGAGGGCTAAACCCTTCTTCACCTTGGCTTCTAGGGAGCCTGGCACAGCCGCTATCTCCCTGGCCGTTGGGTCGAGCAGGCCAATTGCTATGAAGCAGTTCACTGTACTCTTCCCCCCACACACACGCACATACACCCCATCACACCTCTGGAATAATTTCTTTTTTAAAACAAAAAACCCAACCACCTACCCAAAACCTCAAATGCCAGGCGAAGCACCGATTATGCCGAAATTAAATACATGTGCATCACCTTAATTAACTTGCATAATTAGTTTTGTGACGGTCTCCCTGACACCGGGAGGCTGGAAGTGGGGAAAGGGAAGGCAGCTGAACAATACAATGCCACTCTTGCTTCAGCCAAAAAAGAAAGGAAATGTTGTGGGGTTGGTATTTTTTGTGGGGTTTTTTTTTTTTTTGCATGCCCCCCTCCAAAAATATTTGGGGTGGCGAGGCAAAAACTCAGCCTCCTTTGGTTGCTCAACCCCTTATCCCAGCCTTCCCCCCACCTCTGTCCTCCCCCAGATAGATGACCTTGCGAGGTCCCGATGGAGTGGTGTTTTTTTTTTAGTGTCTGTTTTCTGAATGGAAGGAAGGCGAGAGGCGAGGAGTGAGCTGCATGCTAAGATAGGCTCGCCAGCAGTTTCTGACGGGTCCTACTGCCCTGCCGCTCTTGATCGCAGAATCTGATGGGAAAAAAACACATGGGAGTTGCTTCGCTCCCTGGGGGGAAAAAAACGCCTCCAGGGCAGGGATGAGAGATGCAGGGGCTTTGCTAACTGGGGGAGAGAGGGAGATGAAAGGGGTCCAAGGTGGGTGCAGCTCCTAAGAAACCTCCCCCCACTCCTCACAAGGAGAGACTCAACCTAGAAATAAGGAGACATTTTCTGACAGTGAGAACAAAAAACCCAATGGAACAGAAGTTGTGTTGGGAATTTGTGGGAGATTCATCACTGGAGGCTTTCAAGAAGAAACTGGACTGTCATTTGTCAGAAATGGTGTAGGGTCCCCTGATTGGGTGGCGGGTTGGACTAGATGACCTACAAGGTCCCTTCCAACTCTGTTAATCTGTAATATATTTATCTGATGCAGGAGTCAGCAATGGCTAATTCTGATCCTAGATAGCAATAGTACTTAAGACTTATATACTGCTTTACAGTGCTTTTACAGCCCTCTCTAAGCAGTTTTTACAGAGTCAACCTATTGCCCCCAACAATCTGGGTCCTCATTTTACCGACCTCGGAAGGAGAGAAGGCTGAGTCAACCTTGAGCCTGGTGAGATTCGAACTGTCGGCAGCTGGCAGTCAGCAGAAGTAGCCTGCAGTACTGCACTCTAACCACTACATCACCACGGCTCATTTGCATGCCCCACCCCAAGATGCTTAGACTTAGAACTTATTGTTCTATACATTCAAAGTATGCTATTTTGCATACATTAAAAGAAAATTTTAATGTATGAAGATTGCATGCAGCTCTCAAAGGGTCTCCATGTTCAAGTTCTACCTCCCTCCATCGCCTTCTCTAGTTTCCTACAATAGTATTTCTCAACTTTGGCCATTAGAAGATGGATGGACTTCAATTCCCAGAATTCCCCCAGCTAGGTCTTCTGGGAGTTGGTCCATCCATCTTCAAGTGGGCCAAGGTTGAGAAACATTGTCCTACAAACAACCTTGCGAGGTAGATTCCGCGGAAAGAAAGTGCTGTTATTCTGCTTTGTGGTTACATAGGGATTCTATTTTTTCTTATCATTATTTTTAGTTTATAATATCAAATACAAAAGGATACAAAAGAAAACAGTGGGAAAGTAATGGAGGGAGAAGAGAAAGGAACCTGTAGGGCAGTGGTTCTCAACCTGTGGGTCGCGACCCCATTGGGGGTCGAATGACGATTTGCCAGGGGTCGCCTAAGACCATAGGAAATATGGGAAGTATACTTGCGAGTCGAAGAATCGCGCTCCAATGGTTGACTCCACAAGCCAGCTGCAGGCTCTTCAAATCGCTAGCCGAATTCGGCTTGAGGTGCGATGAATTAAAAAAGAGACAAATCTTTGCTCTGATGTCTCCCTCTCAAGCCAGCTGCAATCACTCCCAATCGCTAGCCTAATCTGGCTTCAGGCACGATAAACTTAATAGGGGAGGAGTCTCTGCTTTAATGCCTCCGTCCTCAAGGCAATCGCAAGCAGTTCAGATCGCTAGCCAATATGGCTTCAGGCGCGATAAATTCAAAACGAAAATAATTTTACGGTTGGGGGTCGCCACATCGTGGGGAATTGTATTAAAGGGGTCGCAGCACTATAAAGATTGAGAACCACTGGTGTAGGGCAAAGGGGAAAAAATTGTGCTGACTTCCAACTCCCTTCGGCGCCACAGAATAAAGATAATAGCATCAAACCTCAACTTTTGCTTTTTACATAGTAATATAAACCAGCCATTTCTATAACAACAAACTAATCGGTATAACCCAAAATCAAAGTTTCATTTTTTCCCCCCACCTCAAGCACAAAGTCCAGAAGCGGTTTCCATATAGAAACAAAAATAACTGTGGATTTTTTGTTTTTGTTTTTGTTTTGTTTTTTTGGTTAATCAAAGCAGTCAATTTAGCCTCCTCTGCTAACTCCATCAACTTTTGCAGCCATTCGTCCATTGTGGGAATCAAAGTGTCCTTCCATTTTTGCATTCTGCTGGTGGTTCCGTAAGGGATCCTAGACCGATTCCTCTTTTAAAGAGACAGTTAACCAATGCCTGGCGCAAACCATGTCTGCAGGCTCAGAAATGTCACTTCAGGTCATAACTCTCGCCAGTTCTCACAACTTCTGAAGGACATTTGGCCTCGCTGAGAATGAGCAGATCTCAGCCTGCCCGACTCCACCCCCAAATGCTGCCCCCACCCCACCCCCAGGAATCTCGAAGCCAGGGGTGAAATGCTCCCGGTTCAGACCAGATCGACTGATCCGGTAGCGACGGCCGCAGGTGGTTCAGAGAATTGGTAGCAAACATCCCTGCCCCCCCCCACAGCCAATGCCCACCCGATCGCCCAGTTACCCGCTTCTTTTAAAAAATGCTTTTAAAAAGTAAAAAAAAAAGGTTCTGACCATCACAGCTGAGCTGTGTGATCATCGGAGCCTTTTTTTTTTACTTTTAAAAGCATTTTTTTACAACCTATTCGGCCGAAATAAAAATAAAAAAATGCTTTTAAATGTTAAAAAAAAAGATCGTGCACCACAGCTGATCACCCCCCCCTGGGTGCTGTTCTACTTACCCCATGCCTCCTTTTGACATGCACTGCACGCGGGCACACCTCGCATTTGGTGCATGGCGCGCACTGCGCATGCAGGCAGCCCGCATGCGCAGCCAGAGAACCAGTAGTAAACCAGTTCAAATTTCACCACTGCTCCAAGCTGCACTATTCTGTGTTCACTACAGCACTAACAGACAACTGTGCTTTCTAATTTATTTACGATCCTGGTTTAATGAGCAACCCACAGCTGGCTTGATTCACACCTAAACCCAGGTGACAATTTATGGGTGCACAAGAGGTGTTTCACACATCTGGCTTAGCTAAACCCAAAAACAGACATTCTGGCCAAAAAGGTAAATCCGATTTTTTTTTTTTAAAAGAGTAGCAAGCTAATCGTGGACAATGCAGCCCATAAACCCAAGTGGGGAAAATGCACAGTATGTAAAAAGACTGCACAGGCATTCTCTTGCCCCTCCCCCCACTAATTTCTTTCACAAAGGGAACCATTGATTTTGCCTTCAAAGCTGCTCGCCCCGCCCAGCTGATTTCTACTGGGAGAACCAAGCCAAAGACTTTTGATTTGAGACAGAGCTTGCTGATTTCTGGAGTGTATTTTTTTCTGGTGTGTGTGTGTGCAAAGTAGCAGCAAGCACGTTCGCCATCAGACATGATGCTGGTACCTACAGCCCAAAGTCCTCCTTTGGCATCATCATGCAAGGGGTTCAGCCCCTTCTCTTGGCTAGTGCACAGGAGGGAATCACCAAACTATCAGAACTCTTTTAGCATTCTCCATGTGGAAGGGGAAAAAACACACCCCAGAGGCTTTTTCTGGGCCTCGGAACTAAATTAAAGGTGACAGATTCCTGATTTCTTTTTCTTTTTTAAAGAGAGACCTGCTCTTTATCATGCTGGAGGTAAGAGCTGTGTTAAGGAGCGAAAGAGGTGTGCATAAATGAGGCATCCCGAAATATCTCCCCTACGCAGGTACTGTGTTTCCCCAAAAATAAGACCCTGTCTTATATATTTTTTACGCCAAATACCTGACCTTCGGACCTTCCGCCACGAATTGAAAACACATTTATTTATTCGCGCGGGGCTGGCTTAAATTTTGCTGGTTTTTAACTTTATATTATGAATTTTAATGGGTTTTTAGAATTTTAAATGTTTTAAAGTCTGTTCACCGCCCTGAGTCCTTCGGGAGAAGGGCAGTATACAAATTAAAATATTATTATTATTATTATTATTATTATTAGGTCAATTGTGTAATAAGTTTTTTAATTCTTGTTTTAATTGTATATTGTATTGTTTGTTTTTATTTTTGGCTGTACACCGCCCTGAGTCCTTCAGGAGAAGGGCGGTATAGAAATCTAATAAATAATAATAATAATAATATTTTTTGAACCCTGAAATAAGCGCTTGGTCTTATTTTCGGGGAGGTCTTATTATTTTGGGGCACCTGGAGCAAGATGGGGCTCCTCTTGCCATCTTACCTGATTTCCAGCTCTGTCTACCTAACCCTAACCAGAGGAAATGGCTGCGCATGCGCAGGGGAGGGCTTATTTTGTGGGGGGGGGCCTTATTTCAGCACATGCACTCAAAAGCCCAATTATGGGCTTATTATCGGGGAATGTCTTATTTTTCGGAGAACACGGTAGTCCTCGAGTTTCAACCACAACATTTCTGCTGCTACGCAAGACAGTTGTTAAGTTGACTTTTTTGTCTCGTCTTGCCACCGTTGTTAAGCGAACCACTACGGCTGTTAAGTTAGTAATAGGCTTGGTAAGTGAATCTGGCTTCCCCATTGACTTTGCTGATCAGAAGATCGCAAAACTGGAATGACATGATTCTGGGAGATTGCTACCAGTCTTAAATACGAACCAAACGGCCAAGCATCCCGATTTTGAACCTGGGGATGCTGCAATGGTCGTGTGAAAACCAGTAATAAGTCACTTTTTTTTTTCATTGGTGCAGTAACTTTGAACAGTCACTAAGCAAAAGTCTGTAAATCAAGGACTATCTGTACGTGCGCGCAAACGCACACACACTCCTACAAATATCTTCCTGCACCTAGAAGCTTTTTTTCTCCCAGCCTGCAGCTGAATGGAGAGCAATCCTGATCAAGAGATTTTTTTCCAAAGAGCAGCTTCAGTTCCAATTTATGTAAGATTCCAGCAGGTGTAAGTGCCAACCTTCCAGATGTCTAATTGCCATCCAAGGCAATTTGGGCCTCGGTTTGGAAGAGAAAGGGCTAAAGTGCACAACTCCACTGCATGAGCGAGGTTAAGATCAGAAGCCGCCTCCTTCAAAGATAAGACTTGGAAGCTTAGATCAGGGGTCCCAAACCCACCCACCCCCTGGTCCATGGACCGACATGGTCCGCAGCATGCCAGAAACCGGTCTGCGCAAACAAGCGAAGCCCCATCTGCAGGATGCAGGCAGCATGCAAAGCCACACTCTCTCTGGACTGCGGAAAAATATATCTCTCTCTCTCTCCGGAACCAGTTCCTGGTGCCCAAAAGATTCGGGGGTCAGGGGTCTAGAGCCAGCCAATGGTCACTAGGTGGCTCAGTGGCTAAGACACTGAGCTTGCCGATCAGAAAGGTCGGCAGGTCGGCGGTTCGAATCCCTAGTACAGGTCACCGGGATGAGAAGGGGGTTGGATTAGAATCAGGGGTCTCCAACCTTGACAACTTTAAGCGATGGCGGACTTCAACTCCCAGAATCCCCCGGCCATCATAGCTGCAATTTTTCAAAAGGACAAATTGGAGGGATCGCATTAAAAATGCGGGGGGGGGGGACCAACCAGATCAAGCTTTTCAAGGCATAGACTAGAGCAGGGGTCTCCAACCTTGGCAACTTTAAACCTGGTGGACTTCAACTCCCAGCATCTGGCTGGCTGGGGAATTCTGGGAATTGAAGTCCACCAGGTTGCCAAGGGTGGAGACCCCTGGACTACATGACCTTCAAGGTCCCTTCCAACTCCGTTATTGTTGTTTACCGATTTCCTACTGCAAGATCCCTTCCTTCGTTCAAAAACAGAACGAGCTGCCCCAGCAAACAGCAGGTCTCTTCCACCCCCGTAACTTAAGCAAGATTCAAGGGATTCATGAAAAAGACACCTACCTACGTGTTGTACAGGGACCCTCGCCTTACAATCATTCGTTTAGCGACCGTTCGAAGTTACAGCGGCCCCTATGAAAAAGAGTGACCTCTCCCCGGTCCTCACACTTACAACTGTTGCAGCAACACCACGGTCACATGATCAAAATTTGGATGCTTGGCAACCTGGAATGGATTTTTGGTGGCTGCAGCATCCCGGAGTCATGCGATCACCCTTTGCAATCTTCCTAGCCAGCTTCAGCCGAGCAAAGTCAGTGGGGAGGCGGGAGGGGGGAGGACTGGACTTGCTTAAGAACGACTTAACGACTGCAGTGATTCACTTAACAACCATGGCAAATAGTTTGTAACATTGGGAAAGACTCCCTTAGCAAGATCACCGCCTTGATCCCAAAGGACCACCTGCAAACCTAAGTTATGAGCCCAGCCCGGCCAGCAGTTTTTTATTATTATTATTATTTTATTATTATTTATTAGATTTCTAGACCGCCCTTCTCCCGAAGGACTCAGGGCGGTGTACAGCCAGGATAAAACATAAACCATGTACAATTAAAAATGAATTAAGAAACTTATTATACAGTTGGCCGAAAAATTAAAATATTTAAAATCTAAAACCCCCAATTTAAAACATAAATAGAATTTAAAATTTAAAAATCTAGACAATTTAAAAGAAAAGCCTTAAGCCAGCCCCGCGTGAATGAACAGAAGTGTTTTCAATTTGCGGCGAAAGGTCCGAAGGTCAGGTATTTGGCGTAAACCAGGGGGAAGCTCGTTCCAGAGAGTAGGAGCCCCCACAGAGAAGGATCTTCCCCTGGGGGCCGCCAGCCGACATTGTTTGGCGGACGGTACCCTGAGAAGTCCCTCTCTGTGTGAGCGTACGGGTCGGTGGGAGTCATAAGGTAACAGCAGGCGGTCCCGTAAGTACCCAGGCCCCAAGCCAAGTTTTCTATTTCCAGGTTTCACCTCCCATTTTAAAATCAAGTTCTCATCCTCCATTTCTCCAAAACAAAGGCAGTTGCCCCATAACAAAGGACTATCTTCCTTCCCCACCCACCATCCCCTCCCTCCCAGTGCCTTAGCAAGGTGCAAACAAACCCCGCTTTCTGCTCACAACCCTGCACCTTGCAAATCAACCCCTCCTAGCACACGTACCCAGATAGGCACAAAAACCAATCAAGGAACAAGAACACACGCATAAAGAAATTGCCATTTGAAGCTAAAATCCTCCGTGATTGCCAAAATTGCAGATCGCTCTTTTGAATTCGCCATCTGCAACTGGCAGTGTGCTTTTTTTTTTTTGCTTTTTTTTTTGCCTTTCCCCCAAAACTGGGAAGAAAACGTTACTCTTCCTGCTCCTTTTCTGCTTTCCAAGGCGAGTTAGTTGTCTTTGTGTATTTCAAAGGGATCGCAAAAATCAGTGTTTTTCAATCTTAGGAACTTAAGATGTCTGGATTTCAACTTCCAGAATTCCCCAGCCAGCTTGAGAAACAGGGTGATCACTGGTCACTAAAGGATATCACTAAAATATTGCTCCCATAACCCAAAAATAACCCAAAAATATTCCTTTACACATTCAAACCGCATGAGCATTTCATGGCCTTCCATGATGGAATGACAACATTCCACACCCCATGTTCAGCCATCATTTAATTCAGAGGATTCAGCAATCCACGCTCCTCAAACTGCAATTTTTCAAAAGGACAAATTGGAGGGATCACATTAAAAGTGGGCGGGGGGAACCCAACCAGATCAAGCTTTTCAAGGCATAGACTAAAGCAGGGCTCTCCAACCTTGGCAACTTTAAGCCTGGCGGACTTCAACTCCCAGAATTAAAAAGTTGCCAAGGTTGGAGACCCCTGGACTAGAAGGAGGCATGGTCAAAACTCAGTCTGTCTTTCCTGGGATTCTGCAAAATGTGAAAGTTTAGGGAACTTTGCTTCCAGGTGTTCTGGTTTTCCTCTTCATTTCTTTCTTTTTCTTTTTTTTTTATCCACTTTTCACCTGCTTAAAAGAGGGAAGGGATCTGTAAGCCCGAGATAGCCTGCGTTCCCCTCCTTCTGACGTAGATTGGTTATAGTTTGTTGTTTTTAACCATTTATTTTGAGTCCGGCTCTTGGGTGAATTTACAGCGCTCTCCATGTTACCCTGTCAGCTTCTTTCAACTGTTGCACGTTCAACTTTGCATCAGGTTTGATGTTCTCAAGCCAGCGTGTTCTTTGCTTGCCCTTTTCTTCTTGTTCCACTAACCATTCCTAGCACCATTTTTTTTTTATTTGCATTTATATCCCGCCATTCTCCGAAGACTCAGGGCGGCTTACACAGTGTTAAGCAATAGTCTTCATCCATTTGTATATTATATACAAAATCAACTTTTATTGCCCCCAACAATCTGGGTCCTCATTTTACCTATCTTATAAAGGATGGAAGGCTGAGTCAACCTTGGGCCTGGTGGGACTCGAACTTGCAGTAATTGCAAGCAGCTGCTGTTAATAACAGACAGACTTAGTCTGCTGAGCCACCCATTGCCTTCTCCAATGAATACGCACGCATAACATGGCCCAAGTAAATCAGACGTAGTCTTATGAATATGGCTTCCATTGATGTAGAACAGAAAATGACAGAGTTAGAAGGGACCTTGGAGGTCTTCTAGTCCAACCTCCTGCTCAAGCAGGAGACCCTACACCAGGGGTCTGCAAACTTGGCTCTTTTAAGACTTGTGGACTTCAACTCCCAGAGTTCCTCAGCCAGCAAAGCTGGAAGTTGAAGTCCACAAGGCTTAAAAGAGCCAAGTTTGCAGACCCCTGCCCTACATCATTGCAGACAACTGGTTTTCCAATCTCTTCTTTAAAACTTCCAGTGATGGAGTACCCACAACATCTGGAGGCAAGCAGTTCCACTGGTTAATGGTTCTCAATGTTAGGAAATTTCTCCTTAGTTCTAGGTTGGTTTCTCCCCTGGTTTATTTTCCATCCATTGTGTTTTGTCCGGCCTTCAGGTGCTTTGGAGAATAGATTGAAACACGCACCCTTTTTTCTTTGCGGCAGGCCCTCAAATATTGGAACACTGCTATCGCGTATCTGCTTTTATACCGTTTCACACTTCTCCCGTTAGTTATTCTGGCTGTCCATGCTACACGCAGTAATATACGCCAGCGCCACAGTTCAAAGGCGTCCATTCTCCTTTGATCTGATTTGTTATTATCAATATAATAAAGGCAATGCAGGAATGAGGGAAGGGCAGGCCTTGCATTCTTCGGGGGTATCGTTTTACACTCGACATGTTCCAAGCCAGCGCTAGATTCTAGCTCTCACAAAAGTTAGCCTAGTGGAAAATCTGTTTCTCTTCCACCCAATATTCCACCCTCAGAATTACCAAAAAGAGCAAGGGCGAGCAGGATGAAGGGAAAGAAAGAAAGAAAGAAGAAGAAGAAGAAAAAACAATTCTAGTCACTTATTTTTTTGCATTTAAAAAGGAAAAAAAAAAGCTCTCGCAACAATTAATTCTGGCATCAAACAGAGGAAGTGTTTTGTAAGCACATTTGCATAAAAGGGCTCTGGACTACCCCCCCCCTTTTTTTTTTTGCAGGACGGCTGTGTTGTTCTCTTACACACACACAGACACACACACAAACAGTGTGTGCTCTTTGGATACAGACCTGGGAGTGTGCCCCCACAGTGAGGGGTCTGGCTGGGTGTTCTAATGCGCATATTAATGAGCAATTACAGAGGGGGGGGGAACAGAAGGAGACCAACTCTTCCTTTTCAACAGTAGCCAAACTGGAAAGGCTACACAGTGCTTCACAAGTTCTCCATTTCACAGGTAGGTTCTTAATCCCAGCCCTCTTTTTAAGGGTTCCAGCAGGCGAGGGGGGGGGATGAGAATTTTCAAAATATGGATTGCTGCCGGTTTTAAGGAACTTCAGTTGCTACCCAAGGTCCTTTATTTCAGAGTTACTGCCCCTGCCACCAGAAGCTCATAAATCTATATGGAACATAGCAGATGCGCCCTTGTTTCTTTTCTCTTTTCAAGGCTATGTAAAAAAAAAAAAAATAACTGCTGTCTTATTTCAAACCCTGCTTTTTTAGAAAGTCTTTTTATTCTGAAATTATTCAGTTGATAAGCCTGGTTGCCAGAGAACTTTCATTTTCAGGGTTAAGGGATTGTCCATGGGAAAGAAAGGGAGAGAGAGAGAGAGGAAGGAAGGAAGGAAGGAAGGAAGGAAGGAAGGAAGGAAGGAAGGAAGGAAGGAAGGAAGGCCAACAGATTGGACACGCAAGGAATTTGTCTTGGTGCATATGCTCTCAGTGTACATAAAAGAAATGATACCTTCATCAAGGTACAACACTTACAACACTTTGTAAATAGAAACACAGCGCTTTTAAGCATGTGCAGAATGTCTTATTCTGAAAGCATACGCCTCTTTCGGGGAGAGAGAACGGCTTCCACATTAAGGATGCAACATTTTAGAGCCAGCTTGGTCCAATGGTTAAAGACTCCAGATTAAAAACCAGGAGAGGGGAGTTCTAGACCTGCTTTTGGCATGAAAGATTGGAGGACTTTGGGCGAATCAATTACGAGTTCTAGTCCCGCCTCGGTCATGAAAGCTGGCTGGGATGACTTTGGGCCAATCACCAGGAGACGGTGAGTTCTAGTCCCGCCTTGGTCATGAAAGCTGGCTGGGTGACTTTGGGCCATCCCCTCTCTCAGCCCAACCTACCTCCCAGGGTTGTTGTTGTGGGGGAAAATGGGAGGAGGGAAGGAGTATTATGTATGTTTAGAAACCTCAAATGAGGCTACCAGCCCCAAGGCCTTGTACAAACCCAAGGACTCTAACCCTTTCCTTCCAAAACTCTAAAATTGCCTCTAATTACCATTGCCGCCCATCCAAAGGCTGGTTTGAAGACACTTTCCTGTCATTCCTCTGATCCCCAGCGGTGCCCACGCCCTGATTCCAGTTCTGCGGGATGAGTAAAAGTAGGGAAAGGAAGGAGCAGTGGAGAAAGAGGAGGGACAGAAACACACCCTCCCCTCCCTGACCTAGAAAGTAGATTTAGTCCAGCTATTGATTAAAGCAGAATGCAATTACCTAGCGCAGGGACCTGCTGCCTCTGATAAGGAACGGAAGAGAGTTCGTTGCAAAGTCACAAAATTAAAGTCAAGACCAGTTCCATTTTCCTTTGCCAACCAGATCCTCACACACACACACGCACACACCTCGTCTCCACCCCTATCGCAGGCACTTTAGGCTGTCGCTTCCCCTGCCAGCTGAGCATCACTCCCTCTTGCGCGAGACCATCTAACACAGACCATATCTCCCATCTCAGCCGAGCCAAACCCTTTCATTTAGCAGCCAGGGCTTCTGCCTTTCAAATGCCCTTCTCTGCTTTAAAACTTGTGGGTTTCTCTCTCTCCCTCCCTCTGTCCCTCTCAATCTCTCTCTCTCTCTCTCTCTCTCCCTCTCCCTCTCTCCCTCTCTCTTCCAGTTGCCAGAAAAGCTTCTGTCCCTGTTATTCTATTTTTTATTTTTATTTTTTTAAACCAAGCAATGGGAGACACAGAGGGAACATCCAACAGTTTTATTTTGAGCGACTCATGAATTCACACTTTTTTTCCTGCTGCTTTTTCAGCCCAAGCGAAAAAGAAACGCCGAGCCTGGAGCACTAGCTTAGAATAAATAAATATATAATCGGGCTCTTAGGTCTGCCCATGGATAAAAGGCATCAACAAATCAGCGGAATTGAAAATCTGGTTGAAATTGAACTCGAAATTTGCAAAGCTGTTCCGTCCTGGGGAACTGGAGAATCAGGCTCTCAGCTATTGAAAAGGCTATGTTTGAAAAACTACGGCTTTTCTCACTCCATCAGCAATTTTGGATGTTCTTTTTTCCCAAAAGCTTTGCCCTATACAGTAAATGAAGACATTTACTGAAGACAAGTCTCCCAGGAATTGCTTTAACAGGCTTGTTCCCAAAATTAATAAAACGTACACGCATCTTTAACAATAACATTTTACAGTTTTACGTTCATTTTCCTAAAGATGTATTTCACCCTAAAGCCCAGGTCCCGTACTAGGAAATGATGCACGAACAGTTCTGCAAAATACCAAATCTCGGACGCAGCCACAAAACTATTACGCAAAGTTGGATTTAACATTTAAATAGATATATAGATATATATTAATGTCTTGGCCCTTTCAGCTGAAGAGCAAGCCAGAATAGCCCAGAAGCCCCCTCCGAACGCACTCTTTCACCGTCTCTGCCCATTTTATTATGGGGATGAAATAAACCAATTACCTAAGGTGAAAAGTACCTAACCAGCTGATAGAAGCTCGGCAGGAGAACATGTAAAGGTCACCCGCGCACGCTTGCGAACCTGGAACCCGGCTTCAAGCCCCATTTGCCTCCTGCCACACGCAATTTCTCTCGTCCGAGCCATTTGCTGGCCTGCCTTATAATTGCATCCTTGAGCAGTGAAGGACAAGAGAGGTGGACGGCTTCGCAAGGAATGATCACAGCAAGAGAGAGAGAGAGAGAAACGGCCTGGAAGGCTCGCACACACCTGACAGAGACTGCAGACTCCGCCACCAACTACCATCACGCTGCACGGGAACTTCTGCCCAGAACAAAAGCGTGACCTCTCCGAAGAGAAAAAAAACGGGATCCATCGATTTGATTGATTGAAAGGCCAGCCACTTACAAAGTAAAGTTCAGCGCTCTTCTGTAAAAGTTGGGGGGATTCTGACCTTTCGTATGAATTTTCCTACCCACCCTTCAAAGTGCAAGGAGGTAAAAGGCCTTTTTCTGGCTTCTTTTTTCTGGCTCAGCCAGCAGCCGAGACCCCCCTACGAGGCCATTAAATGGGAACACTTAAAACTGGAATCAAAGGGACACACGTCCTTGTACTTTTAAATTCAAATCGACCAGGCTGTTCCTGGATATCAAAATATTTTTTTCACTTGTCTCTCTTTTTTTTTATTTTTTGCTTTTCCCCAATCTGACTTTCCTGGGGCTTTGTTCTCTATTCCCCAGTCAAAGCCCCCACCCCACCCCTCCCCTCCTTCCCTGTGCTTGCTGCATCAGTTGGGAATTGATACCCAGATGGGGGGGGCGAGGTGTGTGATTTGGAAACGCCATTTTTCCTTGTACAATTCTCCCCATTGATCAGAGCCACATTCAGGAAGGTCGGTGCAGGGAGGGGGGGGGTTTCAGCGGTCAAGCAGCCACCTCATGGCCTTGCAGGGAAGGAAAGGAAGGAAAGAGGGGAGGGGGAGGATGGAAAGAAATGTGACAAAGGAGGATCGACTTAGAAATGGATGGGAATCGAGGCTGGACCCCTTCACACGTTTTTGGGTTTTTTTTGTTCCTTTTTACAAGGGGGGAAAAAAAAGAAAACCAAGTCGTGGCACCCGGTTGCTGCTGCTGGGAGAGAAGAATGAGGGCAAAATGAGGGCAAAAAGAAAAGAAAGGAGGTGGAGGGTGCGGGGGGGGGGGGAGAGAAAGAGAGATGATGTAGCTATTTAGCTGTCCTTTTTTTAGCACCGCGCTTCCTTTGAGCGAGCGGGATTGCAACATAAAACAATAACAAGAAAAAATAATAACAAGAAAAGCCGAGCCGAACCATATTTTTTTTTCCCAAGACGCGGCACTCAACGAAACAAAAGAAAAGCGACCACTCCACCACCAGCCGCCTTTCCACCTCCAACTGGAATCAAGAGTTGAAACACCGAAACGGGTCGGCGAGGAGTGGGGGGGGGGGGGGAAAAAAAAAGAAAGATGGGAGGGGGGGACTTCAGGAAATTGTGAGGTTTTTCACCCCCACACATACACACTTCCACTCCGCAATCGGAGCCAGCAGCACGGAATCCAGACATCGCCCCCCTCTCCATCTCCCCGAGATCTAATTTAGGAGTTGAAAGGAAGGGAAGACTTCTGGAGGGGGGGGGGCTTCCAATGCAAAGTCCCCCCCCCCACCACTCATCTCCACTCTCGGGCATCGAGAGGGATAACCCCCCCACACACCTGCCCCGAAGCCATCCACGCGGGTCTCGCCGGACAAGAGCGGGGCGTCCCCGTCCCCCCAACACCACCCCGCGGCTCAAACAAAAGCCCTCGCCGGGGCGGCTGGCAGCGCAGCTCACAGCGCAGCGCGGGCCCCTGCAGCGCGCCCCGGCAAAGCAAAGCGAGTGGGCGCTCCGTCATTGTTCGCTCCCCTTTTCTCGCAGCCCTTCGCTGCTGCTGCTGCTGCAGCGAGCCGGGGGAGGGGGAGTGGAACGGACGTTAGGGTCACCCCCGATGCGGGGAGAAAGAAAGGAAGGAAGGAAGGAAGGAAGGAAGGAAGGAAGGAAGGAAGGAAGGAAGGAGGAGGAGGGATGGAGGTGGGTGGGTTTGGGGAAGGGGGCAGAGCGCCAGATCCTCGGCCCCGGGAGGCTGGCACGCCGTTGCGGGTCAAAGCCAAAGAGGTCCCTGCCCGGTCGGGTCGAGCGATGCCGGCGGGCAAAAAGCTGGGGAGGGGGAGGAAAGGCTTCTTTCGGCTGGGTTGTGCCCCGTCCGGTCGGTGGCTAAGAGGACAAGCGGGCGAGGTTGGTTCCAAGGGAAGCGGCGCAAGGCACCTGGGGAGGAGGCGAGGCTTGAAGGGGGGAAGAGAGATAACGAAGCAGCTTCTCCGCCTCGGATGCTGCTGCTGCTGCTACTCCTGCTGTTAGAGCCGCCGCCGCTACCGCCGCCGCGCTTACCTCGGCCCGCCAGGCACAGCAGCAAAATCCCCGCCGCGGCCGCCAAAGGCGAGTGCCTGCAGCTCCGCGCCGACCGCATCCTGCCGCGCTTCTTCCCTTCTGCCGCCTGGCGCCTTTTCCCCCCTTTCTCGCCCGGGCTCCGCACCTGCACTCCGGCTCTCCCCCGGCGTTAATCTATGCTAATGAGATGCGAGCGGGGGGCCGGGCCGGCGGGGCCCGGAGGGGGAGGGGCCTGGCCGGGGAAAGAAAAAAAAAAGAAAGAAAAAGAAAAAAAAGGGGGAGGCAACTGTTTACAACTCCCATGCGGGAGAGGGAGGGAGGCAGGGAGGGAGGGGCCGAAGGGAGGGGCTTTCAAGGGAGAGGGGAGGTGACACACACACACACACAAACACGCACGGACACCAACTTCGGAGTGGGAGGGGGGGCTCCACTGGGATTGGCACCCAGCCTGACATTGATGGGAACTTTGGGTGGAGTGGGGTCGGGATGTGGTTATTATTATTATTATTATTATTATTATTATTATTATTATTATTATTATTATTATTATTATTATTATTATTATTATTATTATTATTATTATTATTATTATTATATAATTATTATAAAATAATAATATTTTTATTTTATTATTATTATTATTATTATTATTATTATTATTATTATTATTATTATTTTATTCACACAAAATGACAGTATACACAGCAAACAAGATAACTATGCTGGATTTTGTATCACAGATTAGTCAAACACTTCCCAAGCGGTTGTTTTTATTATTATTATTGTTGTTGTTGTTGTTGTTGTTATTGTTGTTATTGTTATTATTGTTATTGTTGTTATTGTTGTTATTGTTGTTATTATTGTTATTGTTATTTACTTTATTCATTAAAAATGAAACTCAGTCAACTGAGCATTCAAACATACATCACAAATTATTATTATTATTATTATTAATTTAATTTAATTTTTTCTACATTGTGTTTTTGTTATCTGTGAGCCGCTTATATACATTATAGAATAGAACAGAATTTTTTTATTGGCCAAGTGTGATTGGACACACAAGGAATTTGTCTTTGGTGCATACGCTCTCAGTGAACATAAAAGAAAAAATTACCTTCATCAAGGTACAACACTTACAACACTTAATGATGGTCATAGGGTACAAATTTAACACTTAACAATACAACATTTAATGATAGTCATAGTCATTATTTATCTAAAATAAATAAATAGATGTATTGCATGCATAAACTTTTCTATATATATTTAATATTTATATTTTTTTAATATTTATGCATGCATGCATTTATAATTTATATTGACTGTTTCCTAATATGATTCAATTGCTTATTTGTACCCTGTGACTATCATTAAGCGTTGTACCTTATGATTCTTGACGAATGTATCTTGTCTTTTCATGTACACTGAGAGCATGTGCACCAAAGACAAATTCCTTGTGTGTCCAATCATACTTGGCCAATAAAAAATTCTATCTATGCATAAACTTCTCTTCCCCCCCCCTTTTTTTTTTTAAATAAAAACCATTTTGATGATGAGCCACACAGCCCCAGTCAGAGATAATTTCTCCCAAATCACTATCAATTTTTAAATCAGCCTGAAAAGAGCAATCTTTTTTAATAAATTGGGGTATTGTTTGTTGCTATTGTTTGTTGCCATTGTTATTATTATTATTTACCATGCCGGTATGTCACTAAAATGAATATGCGTGTGCTTGTTAGAGATTGCAGATCACAAGAAAGACGAGCAGTAAATTAAAGGTACATTAAGGGTGTTAAAAATGGTAAAATACGCACTGCAAAGCAGTACATATTTCACATGGCATAGAGGGGAAACTGCTCCTGGGAACCGTCTTTCAGGATTGCCAGACGTGTAATTCTTGATGAGGTGTCTTTTTATTTAAAAAAAAAAAAAATTACCAGTTTTTCCTTGACAAAATGCAAAGCTAATGGCTTTTTCATTCACTCTCCCATCTTTACTATGTAACTAAGCATTTTAACAATGGACCGGGATCTATTTTTACACAGAAGGACTCCAGAAATGGCACATGAGTTTGTATACCTCTTCACAACCCATCAAGCTAATCTTGAATGCCATTTTTCAATGAGGAAAAATTAGTCTCCCATTTCGCCAAATACTTACTGGCTCCTGTGAGGAGACACATCCAGATTGTGTTAGAGGAAAGTGGTATGGGAGCAGCTAGATTTCCAGACCATATCTATTACTTTTCTTTTAAAAAATCAACACTTTCCCTGAAAGAAAAAAGAGAGAGAACAACAAAAACAGCTTTTTTTATAACGGCTTCCCTCTATTGCCTCACTTTTATTGTTTTGCATTTCTTCATAAAACACATTAGTTTAAATGTGAGTGCTACTCTGACTGCTGTTTGTTTTACATTCTTGCTGTGCAGAAGGAGGCTACGTTCTAACCTGGTTTACCCATTAAGCCACAATGTGTATTTTTTGGTTTTATATATTACTTTTTGCACCCAGTTTTTGTCTTAGTGTGTTGTGCAAACTCAATCATGTCGAACCTCGATTGTTGGTGTTGCCTATTTTGCAGTTCCAGACCACTGTAACAAATTCAACAAACCATAGTTAAAACAAACCTGAACTAAAACCTGGTTTTAGTTCATGAAACCAGTTTGTTTAAATTGGGGTAGGCAACTGTTAATTTTAGACTAGACTAGACTAGAATATGAATTCTCTAGATATTTTGCCACCTCAATAAACCCCAATAGCTAGAATTAGGGGAGATTCAAAATATCCAGAGGGTCTCAATTTAAAATAAATAATATAAATCTAACTGAATTACTGAATTCTTCTTGCTGGGTGTGACTGGACAATGTCCTGCTGGGGATATTTTCATGCATACAACAGTTTTTCCCCCACCCCCAACCTTGGCCATTTTAAGATAGGTGGACTTCATCTCCCAGAATTCCCCAGCCAGCATGCTCATGTTAAAGAAGAGAGGATTGTTACCCGTTTTTGCACCTTTTTTGCTTTGTTGAAAACTTCTAAGCAGTGTAAAGCAGGGGTCTCCAACCTTGTCAACTTTAAGCCTGGCGGACTGGAACTCCCAGAATTCTGGGAGTTGAAGTCCGCCAGGCTTAAAGTTGGCAAAGTTGGAGACCCCGGGTGTAAAGGACAGGACTCCTTAAGAATCTTTGCAACAATAAACATTGCAAAACGAATGCTCACCACACGTTGAAGGAAGATTGTTTATAAGCTGGTCAGGACAGAGAATTACCCTGGATTTCAACTTGGAGAACTATGAACTTAGTGTAAGGTTAGCTTTCCTTGTGGCTATGGCTTGGGATAAAGGCTTCTATCTTATCAGTCGGAAAAGCTGCTGGATTTGTCTCCAAAAGCTGCGCAATAGAAATAAACCGCAGTTGATCATCTGGGACAAGAGGCCCTGCCTATATGCCAGCCCGTCTTATTTTCTTTTAATGCTCTCTTAACCGTCAAAGGCTAGGATTTTATTATTTTCGATCATTAGGCAAAAAAAAACCATTTAATGCTTTCACAATAAAAGCTCTTCCTCACAGTTGTTAAACTGTTATTGCAGCTTTGAAAGAAGCTGGTTACGAGCTTTGGCATCATCCGTGAAAATACGACTTTTCTTCTGCAACAGGTGATTAGGCAGGCCTCAGGCAAGGTTATTGCATCTACAATTCCAAATAAGAGACGGTGGAACTGTCCCTTACACTTTTTTCCTTAATCAGGCCCAGATCAGGGGCGTCAAGTATATTTAGGAAGATCTGAAACAGTTACCGGTATAAAGAAAATTTAAGGCAGATGTGGCTTCGATCAGCATCAGAATTAGTGTTTACCTAAGCCATGATAGGGAACCTATGACACACCTGTCAGAGGTGGTGCGCAGAGCCTTCTCTGTGGGCACACATGCTGTTGTACCTTGATGAACGTATCTTTTCTTTTATGTACACTGAGAGCATATGCACCAAAGACAAATTCCTTGTGTGTCCAATCACACTTGGCCAATAAAAAATTCTATTCTATTCTATGTTGTCAGTTGCTTTTCTGGTTTCTGGCGCATGCACATGCACCAGCCAGCTGATCTTTGCGCATGCCGGAGCCCCAAAAACCCGAAGGCCAGCTGGTCAGTGCGCATGCACATGCTAGAAACCTGAAGACCGGGTGGCCGGTGCGCGCATGTGTGCCGGCCATCTGGTCTTCAGGTTTTGGGGCTTTGGCATACACAAAGACCAGCTGGCTGGCATGCATACGCACACCAGAAACCAGAAGACCAGGTGGCTGGCGGGCACATGCACACCGACCAGCTGGTCTTCGAGTTTCCAGGGATGCAGTCTCTGCACGCGCATTCCAGTTTGGGCACCCGGTGCCAAAAAGGTTCGCCATCACTGACCTAGGACAGGGATCTGCAAACTTGGGTCTTTTAAGATTTGTGGACTTCAACTCCCAGAGTTCCTCAGCCAGCTTTGCTTTTCCTTTGCTGGCTGAGGAACTCTGGGAGTTCAAGTCCACAAGTCTTAAAAGAGCCAAGTTTGCAGACCCCTGACCTAGGATGATGATGATGATGATGATGATGATGATGATGATGATGATGATGATGATGATAATAATAATAATAATAATAATAATAATAATAATAATAATAATAATAATAATATCAGAGTTCGAAGGGTCCTTGGAGGTCTTCTAGTCCAACCACCTGCCCTGGCAGGAAACCCTACACCATTTCAGACAAATGGTTATCCAACATCTTCTTAAAAACTTCCAGTGTTGGAGCATTCACAACTTCTGCAGGCAAGTTGTTCCACTGACTAATTTTTTTTGGTTTTGTTTACATTTATACCCCGCCCTTCTCCGAAGACTCAGGGCGGCTTACAATGTATAAGGCAATAGTCTCATTCTATTTGTATATTTTTTACAAAGTCAACTTATTGCCCCCCCCAACAATCTGGGTCCTCATTTTACCTACCTTATAAAGGATGGAAGGCTGAGTCAACCTTGGGCCGGGCTCGAACCTGCAGTAATTGCAGGCTTTGTGTTCTAATAACAGGCTTCTCTATTGCCTGAGCTATCCCGGCCCTAATTGTACTCACTGCCAGGAAATTTCTCCTTAGTTCTAAGTTGCTTCTCTCCTTGATTAGTTTCCACCCATTGCTTCTTGTCCTGCTTTTAAGTGCTTTCTCTGCACTCTTTCTAGTGTCTCCACATCTTTTTTACATCGTGGCGACCAAAACTGAATGCAGTATTCCAAGTGTGGCCTTACCAAGGCATTATAAAGTGGTACTAACACTTCACGTGATCTTGGTTCTATCCCTCTGTTTATGCAGCCCAGAAATGTGTTGGCTTTTTTAACAGCTGCTGCACACTGCTGGCTCCTATTTAAGTGGTTGTCCACTAGGACTCCAAGATCCCTCTCACAGTTACTACTATTGAGCAAGGTACCACATATACGGTACCTGTGCATTTTGGTTTTTTGGCCTAAATGATAACTTAAGACTAACATCACTCCCTATTTATGCAATGTATAGGTAGTCCTTATAACCACAACTGAGCGCAAAATTTCCATTGCTAAGCGAGCAAGTTGTTGAGTGAGTTTCCCCCCCCCCATTTTATGACCCACTGTTGTTAAGTGAATCACTGCAGTTGTTAAATTTGCAGCGCGGTTGTTAAGCGAATCTGGCTTCGCCGTTGACTTTGCTTGTCCAGAAGTTCACAAAAGGTGATCGCATGACCCGGGGACACTGCAGCCGTCCAAAGTACACGCCAGTTGCCAAGCTTCCTAGTTTGGACCATGTGCCCGGGGGGATGCTGCAACAATCATCAGTGTGAAAAACCATCATCAACCGTCACTTTTTTCAGTGCCGTTACAACTCCGAATGGTCAATAAATGAATGGTAATAAGCAGGGGTGAAATGCTCCCGGTTTGGACCGGATCGCCTGATCCGATAGCGGTGGTGGTGGGTGCTTTGGAGAACCGGTAGCAAAAATCCCGCCCCCCCCATTCCCCCAGCATGCCCAGCTGAGCCACACGATCATCAGTGGGGTTTTTAAAAGCATTTTTCTTGGCCAACAAAATAAAAGACCAATTTAAAAAACTTATTAAATAAGGCCGAATATTAAAACTACAATAAGATAATAAAACCCCGTTAAAACCAGATTTTTTTATTATTATTTTTTTTTTGTTTACATTTATACCCCGCCCTTCTCCGAAGACTCAGGGCGGCTTACAGTGTATAAGGCAATAGTCTCATTCTCATTTAAAATTTAAAATTCTAGTCCAGTCCTGCGCAGATAAATAGATGTGTCTTAAGCTCGCGTTACATTAACCCCCCAAGCCACGCCCACAGAACCGGTAGTAACAAATTTTACATTTCACCCCTGGTAATAAGTCGAGGACTTATACCTGTAGCTGTATTTTCTTCAACCTTGATTGCAATTCAGCTCCAATCACCGATCATCGGTTTTATACTTTGGATTGAATTCCTTGGCATTAGCTATTTCTCCATTGGGGAAAACTTTAAAGAGGAGACAGCATCTCAAACACCGATTCATTTTGATAATTTTTCCCCTCCACTCTTGTGGATTCCCTCGATCAAACCCTTGATTAAGTCCAGATTAGGGTTAACCAAAATATTACTTTCTTACGCTACACATAGCCTTCAGAGGTCCCATCATGCCATCTAGAGCCATGGTTGCCTGTATCAGAGAAAAAGGCTGTAAAACCTCATGTCACCCAGGCAGCTTTCAATGGGAGCTTAGATGCAACGAAAATGACATCTGTAATAATGGCTCAGATTCTGGGGGAAATAGCCAGCAAAGCACACATATCTCCATAAAAATGCCAGAGAGGAAACCCAAAGAACTGCAGAAAAAACAATGGCTACCAACCTGCCTTCCATTGAGGACCTGTATCCTGCACAAGTCAAAAAGAGGGCTGCAAGAATATCTGCAGACCCCTCACATCCTGGACATAAACTGTGTCAACTCCTACCCTCAAAACGACACTATAGAGCACTGCACACCAGAATAATTAGACACAAGAACAGTTTTTCCCCGAACGCCATCACTCTATTAAACAAATAATTCCCTCAACACTGTCAAACTATTTACTAAGTCTGCACTACTATTAATCTCCTCATTGTTCCTTTCACCCATCTCCTCCCACTTATGACCCTATGACTGTCATTTTGTTGCTTGTATCCTTACGATTTATATTGATATTGATTGTTTCCTGATTGCTTATTTGTACCCTATGACTATCATCAAGTGTTGTACCTTATGATTCTTGATGAACGTATCTTTTATTTTATGTACACTGAGAGCGTATGCACCAAGACACACTTCCTTGTGTGTCCAATCACACTTGGCCAGTTTAAAAAAAATGTATTCTATTCTATTCAAAGGTGCTTTTTTTCAGGAGGCAACTGGACTTTCTTGTTTTTTCTTTCGAAGACATTTCACTTCTCGTCCAAGAAGCTTCTTCAGCTCTGACAGGATAGTAGGGAATGGAAGGAGTC
This sequence comes from Ahaetulla prasina, assembly GCF_028640845.1. Classification (NCBI taxonomy): domain Eukaryota; kingdom Metazoa; phylum Chordata; class Lepidosauria; order Squamata; family Colubridae; genus Ahaetulla; species Ahaetulla prasina. The sequence goes on along the minus strand of NC_080548.1, from coordinate 27,427,947 downwards.
CATCCATTCCTGTCAGAGCTGAAGAAGCTTCTTGGAGGAGAAGCAAAACGTCTTCGGAAAAAAAAACAAGGAAGTTCAGTTGCCTCTTGAAAAAGCACCTTTTGGGATAACGATGGCCTGGATGACTGAGAAGCTCTACAGACTGCCAGAGCAGAAAGAAACAGAAAAAAAATTCCCCACTTCTTTGCAAAGCACATAACAGGATATTTTTGTTCCTCGGTGATGCTCAACCTCAGCAGCTTGAAGGTGTGTGGACTTCAACTCCCAGAATTCCCCAGCCAGTTGTAGCTCTGAAAACAGGAGAATGCCTGGATGATAACTTTTGCACTCTTCGGTTGCTCAGCTGGAGGGAACATTGTATTCCGCGTCTGTTCCCAGCAGCTGAAGATCACAGAAATAGAGATGATTCCGCCGTCAACTTTAATACACCTGGAATGAATCGGGATTGGAAACCATGCCATCTGGAGCTGCCTTTTGTGAGACCAAAGAGCCAAATGAATAGAGGATTGCTAGAGGAAAATGCTCCGTCTTCAAATCCACAGAGGATTCCCATTACCAAATGCCAGGCCAGCTAAATACCTCCACGTCTTCCAAGAAGCTAAGATTCAAACTCTGGCAAGCTGCCACGTGTGAGTTCCCAAGTCGCAGGCAGCTAAAGATCTCTCTAAGCCAACCTTCTGTTTTCAAAAACTGACCTCACCGCAGTAGCCAAGAAGGAACAGGAAGGCCAAAAGAAGCAGGTAACTACTCTTTGTTCCGCTGGCTCCCATTCAGCCTATACAATTTCTCAAACAGGATGGAGCCGTCAAACATCTTTTGTGTGTGTGTGCGTTCATTTAAGAACCACAACTAGCTGCAGAAGGAGAGAACTACAGGGTGGAAAGGCTGCAAATCTATTTTAAGACTATGGCAGGAACCAAATCTAGACCTACTGTATGTTCTGCACTCAGCAGAGCCGGTTTGGTGGATTGGTGGAGGTGCTGGTCCAGACCCCAGGAGACAGTGAGTTCTAGTCCCACCTTAGGCAGATAAGCCAGGTGGATGACTTTGGGCCAATCACCAGGAGATGGTGAGTTCTAGTCCTAACTGAGGTGTTTAAGTCAGCTGGGTGACCTTGGGCCAATCACCAGGAGATAGTGAGTTCTAGTCCTGCCTTACGCATAAAAGCCAGCTAAGTGACTTTGTGCCAATCACCAGGAGATGGTGAGTTCTAGTCCTAACTGAGGTGTTTAAGTTGGCTGGGTGACCTTGGGCCAATCACCAGGAGATGGTGAGTTCTAGTCCTGCCTTACACATAAAAGCCAGCTAAGTGACTTTGGGCCAATCACCAGGAGATGGTGAGTTCTAGTCCTAACTGAGGTGTTTAAGTTGGCTGGGTGACCTTGGGCCAATAACCAGGAGATAGTGAGTTCTAGTCCTGCCTTACGCATAAAAGCCAGCTAAGTGACTTTGGGCCAATCACCAGGAGATGGTGAGTTCTAGTCCTGCCTTACACATAAAAGCCAGCTAAGTGACTTTGTGCCAATCACCAGGAGATGGTGAGTTCTAGTCCTAACTGAAGTGTTTAAGTTGGCTGGGTGACCTTGGGCCAATCACCAGGAGATAGTGAGTTCTAGTCCTGCCTTACGCATAAAAGCCAGCTAAGTGACTTTGGGCCAATCACCAGGAGATGGTGAGTTCTAGTCCTAACTGAGGTGTTTAAGTTGGCTGGGTGACCTTGGGCCAATCACCAGGAGATGGTGAGTTCTAGTCCTGCCTTACACATAAAAGCCAGCTAAGTGACTTTGGGCCAATCACCAGGAGATGGTGAGTTCTAGTCCTAACTGAGGTGTTTAAGTTGGCTGGGTGACCTTGGGCCAATAACCAGGAGATAGTGAGTTCTAGTCCTGCCTTACGCATAAAAGCCAGCTAAGTGACTTTGTGCCAATCACCAGGAGATGGTGAGTTCTAGTCCTGCCTTACACATAAAAGCCAGCTAAGTGACTTTGTGCCAATCACCAGGAGATGGTGAGTTCTAGTCCTAACTGAGGTGTTTAAGTTGGCTGGGTGACCTTGGGCCAATAACCAGGAGATAGTGAGTTCTAGTCCTGCCTTACGCATAAAAGCCAGCTAAGTGACTTTGTGCCAATCACCAGGAGATGGTGAGTTCTAGTCCTAACTGAAGTGTTTAAGTTGGCTGGGTGACCTTGGGCCAATCACCAGGAGACAGTGAGTTCTAGTCCTGCCTTACGCATAAAAGCCAGCTAAGTGACTTTGTGCCAATCACCAGGAGATGGTGAGTTCTAGTCCTAACTGAGGTGTTTAAGTTGGCTGGGTGACCTTGGGCCAATAACCAGGAGATAGTGAGTTCTAGTCCTGCCTTACGCATAAAAGCCAGCTAAGTGACTTTGGGCCAATCACCAGGAGATGGTGAGTTCTAGTCCTGCCTTACACATAAAAGCCAGCTAAGTGACTTTGTGCCAATCACCAGGAGATGGTGAGTTCTAGTCCTAACTGAGGTGTTTAAGTTGGCTGGGTGACCTTGGGCCAATAACCAGGAGATAGTGAGTTCTAGTCCTGCCTTACGCATAAAAGCCAGCTAAGTGACTTTGTGCCAATCACCAGGAGATGGTGAGTTCTAGTCCTAACTGAAGTGTTTAAGTTGGCTGGGTGACCTTGGGCCAATCACCAGGAGACAGTGAGTTCTAGTCCTGCCTTACGCATAAAAGCCAGCTAAGTGACTTTGTGCCAATCACCAGGAGATGGTGAGTTCTAGTCCTAACTGAGGTGTTTAAGTTGGCTGGGTGACCTTGGGCCAATAACCAGGAGATAGTGAGTTCTAGTCCTGCCTTACGCATAAAAGCCAGCTAAGTGACTTTGTGCCAATCACCAGGAGATGGTGAGTTCTAGTCCTAACTGAGGTGTTTAAGTTGGCTGGGTGACTTTGGGCCAATAACCAGGAGATAATGAGTTCTAGTCCTGCCTTACGCATAAAAGCCAGCTAAGTGACTTTGTGCCAATCACCAGGAGATGGTGAGTTCTAGTCCTAACTGAGGTGTTTAAGTTGGCTGGGTGACTTTGGGCCAATCACCAGGAGATAGTGAGTTCTAGTCCCGCCTTAGGCAGGTAAGCCAGCTGGGTGACTTTGACTTGTCACTCTCCCTCATCCCAGCGTACCTCACAGAGTCATCATTGTGAGGGAAAATAATAGGAGGAAAGACTATTAAGTATGTTCGCTGCCTTCAGTTATTAATAAAAATAATAAAGGCAGGATATAAAGAAATTTTTTTTTAAAAGGCGGAATGGTAGAACAGCATGCAATCCAGGATACCAGCCTGGATAGGTGTAAAAAGGCCAGGATAGTGGCCACAGACACATAATCAATGTCCAACACACACACACCCGATACCTGTAAAAGAGAACCAGGATTTAATTTTAGCGTAATAACCCTCATCTTGATTTTTTTCCCCTGACGTTCTCCTTCCTCTAAAATACAAGCTGATATTCCTATAAATGAAACACTCCCAAGTTAAAAGAGGACGAAGCTCCCTCCAGGTGTAAAAAAGTGCCCTTGTTACATCATGATTTGATAGCGAATGGATCACAGCTTCAAATAATTGACACACACACACCCCAAAAAAGCAAACCACTCTGTGGAAAACTCCGTAGCTTCAACTTTGCAGAAAGCTAGTGCCTAAAAATGACAAGGCCTGCCCTACATGATGAAATTCATACCATACAAGGCAGGGGTGAAATCCAGCATGTTCTGACAGGTTCTGGAGAACCGATAGTGGAAATATTGAGCAGTCCAGAGGACCGGCAGTGGAAATATTGAGCAGTTCGGAGAACCAGCAAATACCACCTCTGGCTGGCCCCAGAGTGGGGTGAGAATGGAGATTTTGTAGTATCTTTCCCCAGGAGTGGGGAGGGAATGGGGATTTTGCCGTATCCTTCCCCAGCAATGGAGTGGGAATGGAGATTTTGCAGTATCCTTCCCCTGCCACACCTACCAAGCCATGCCCACCAAGCCACGCCCACAGTACCCATAGTAAAAAAAATTGGATTTCACCACTGGTACAAGGTAATTTGTCACTTTGTATGGCATGACTCTGGAAGTTTAGCGGCTGCAATCCAGGTAAGAAATCAGCAGGCAAAGAACACACGGTAAGAGATAAGAGCAGGGGGAAGATTTTAAGGGATTTAAAAGGGAAAACCCCTGAGGTTTCCCTGTCAGGTTCCATATTGTAAGAATACCCTTCTGTACCGGGAGTAATAAAGGACGGAGAATATCCCTACCTACCGTGTTCGAATTTGAATCCTCGTTGAAGTGTAACCCATTAAAAGTAACTCTTCATTTGAATAGATGAAGGAATTATACATAATGGATGAAGGAATTAGGTAATTAAGCTCCTGGCTAAATAATGGGTCACTGTCTCAGGTTGCCATTCTGTGGTTCCTGAAAGAGGCTTTTCGTTTTGAAGGCTCTACAAGGACAGGACAGGACAGGACAGGACAGGACAATAACTTTATCGACACTTTGAATGTACACTAATTGGCATACATTAAAATGAAATTGTGGGATGCGGTGGCTCAGAGGCTAAGACGCTGAGCTTGTTGATCGAAAGGTCGGCAGTTCAGCGGTTCGAATCCCTAGCGTCGCGTAATGGGGTGAGCTCCCGTGATTCGTCCCAGCTTCTGCCAGCCTAGCAGTTCGAAAGCACGTAAAAAATGAGAGTAGAAAAATAGGGACCACCTTCGGTGGGAAGGGAACAGCGTTCCGTGAGGCTTTGCCGTTGAGTCATGCCGGCCACATGACCACGGAGACGTCTTCGGACAGCGCTGGCTCTTCGGCTTTGAAACGGAGATGAACACCGCCCCCTAGAGTCAGGAACGGTTAGCACATATGTGCGAGGGGAACCTTTACCTCTACCTTTAAAATGAAATTTCGGAGGCTGGGGAGGCTATTTTCACCCTCCTGGAGGCTCAAGGAAAGCCCCCGGAGTCCAGAGAGGGAACCCCTACCACCACTGTGGTGCAGGAGGTCGACTAGACCATGCCCACCATGGCTACACCCACCTAGCAACCAGGTAGAGAACCCCTTGCTAAACTTTTTGAAGGTCACCCCTGTGTGGTACCCACGTCTATCCGTCTTTTTTTATATATATATATATTTGCATTTATATCCCGCCCTTCTCCAAAGACTCAGGGCGGCTTACACTATGTTAGCAATAGTCTTCATCCTATTTGTATATTATATACAAAGTCAACATAATTGCCCCCAACAATCTGGGTCCTCATTTTACCTACCTTATAAAGGATGGAAGGCTGAGTCAACCTTGGGCCTGGTGGGACTCGAACCTGCAGTAATTGTAATTGCAGGCAGCTGTGTTAATAACAGACTGTCTTAACAGCCTGAGCCACCAGAGGCCCACTCAGGCTTGTGAAAACTGATTGAGGGCGCTCTCACAAAATGGCTGACATGGGGGCTTGCCCGGGGCTACCAGATTTACACTGAAAACATCCAAAAACCCATAAGGAGGATAAAAAAAATAAGCCTTTTCCACATCTATTCTATTCTATTCTATTCTATTCTATTCTATTCTATTCTATTCTAAATTCTATCTCTTGGCTACCCCTAGGTGGGTTGGCAGCCCTCAGGGACCACACGGTTGCTGTCACCGGCCCAGCCAAACTAAAAAAAAAACATATTTTCCTGAGGCAAAATGGGGCAAGTTGTGATTTTCCTTTGCAACTTCCAATTTTTGCTGTTCTACTTTTGCAGGAGGCACTTTTGTGGGGCCTTTTATGGAGTTAATTCAGGCCTTTCTTACCTATCTGTACTAATACCTATCTTATTTTAAATTCAAACAATCCAGGTTAACCTGGATTTAACCTGGATAAACTCGGCAGGGGATCAATTTTAGCCTAGAAACACACTGCTTTGCAAATGAAAAATAAAATAAATCAGCTTAGCAACCTGGTTTGACAACCAGGATTTGAGGCCTAGCGCTCCTCCCTGCCAGGCTCCGACGACAGGGTTGCTCCACAAGCCACAATTAAGCAAACCCTGGCTTAATGTGAGGCACGCAACTGCTTTTTTTTTCTTTCCCCCTTCACGGAAAACTCATTCGTCCCAACATCAGGGTTGCCCGACGGCCCAAATTTTAATGGCCTTAAAAACAGCACACGTCTCACACACACAAAAATAATAATAATTTTAAAAAATTCCCCTCAGAGTCTTGCTGCTGTTTATCCTCTCCTCCTCCTCATTCCTTCTATCTTTCCTAGCATTATAGACTTTTCATATTAGTTCCTATAACAAATCCAAAATACAATAATTTCTGCCTTGAGTGAAAACTCCGCATTGATTGGTTCCACGATCTATTGTTTGTTTTGTTGGCTATCCAGAGTATTCTCAGGACTCTTTTTCAACTTCAGGTGTTTTTTTGTTTTAAAAGACTTTATTAAGGTTTATTAGAGTATAAAATACAACTTCAAGGTTTGAAAGTGACAACGTTCTTTCTATCCTGTTTCTTCAAGGTCCGAGTTTGGCTTCCATAGAAGTTCACAGGGAGAACCGTTGGTGGTCCCAGTTCCGATCTTTGTAAGGGATCCTGCACATCCTGGTAGCTGAATTCATAGAATAGTGTTTACCGGTAACTTATAACCATTCATTTAGTGACCATTCAAAATTACAGTGCACTGTAAAAAAGTAACTTATGACCGGTTCTCATACTTACGACCGTTGCAGCATCCCCCATGCTCATGTGATCACAATTTTGGTGCTTGCAATCAAGATGCATTTACGATGGTTGCAGTCAACCATGGTTAACACACCACTGCCAACTTCCCACCTGGCTTCTGACAAACAAAGTCAGTGTGGGAAGCCGGAATCACTTAACAGCGGCAGTGATTCACTTAACATCCGTGGCAAAACAAGGACGTAAATTTGGGTGCGACTCCCTTTAAAAAAAATCTCCTGGGTTGACGATTTTTAAGAGGTCGCAAAATGGGGCAGAACTTACTTAACTGCTGTCTCGCTCAGCAACAGACAATCTGGTTCCTGTTGTTTGTAAGTTTGTAAGTCAAGGGGCTGATGGCTCAGACTGCTAATGCAGTCTGTTATTAACACAGCTGCTTGCAATTACTGCAGGTTCAAGTCCCACCAGGCCCAAGGTTGACTCAGCCTTCCATCCTTTATAAGGTGGGTAAAATGAGGACCCAGATTGTTGGGGGGGCAATAAGTTGATTTTGTATATAATATACAAATGGATGAAGACTATTGCTTGACATAGTGTAAGCCGCCCTGAGTCTTCGGAGAAGGGCGGGATATAAATGCAAATAAAAAATAAATTAAAAAAGGACTATTTGTATGTGTTCAGGGCCTACAAGTGCTAGTCTGCAGCCTATTTCTGCTTATTTCATGCCATTTCTTTCTTTTTTTTACCTCTTTATTGAGGTAACTTGTTCTCTCCGGCCATTGTTCTGCCACCCCTTCTCCCCCTTCCATTATTTTTTTTTACAAGACAATTTTGTTTTTAAGTGGTCTGCCAGCGAAGGAGGAGAACATCTCAGCCACCCCCCACCCCACCCCCAAGAGAGGATTGCAAATCAGGGAAGGCAGGTTAACAAGAAGGTGCGCTTATGCCGAGCCAGGCGAGAGGATAAAAGGCCAGGGAAGGCCACCAAATTGAAATTGGGCAATGGACCAGAAAAGTAAAGATGAACGGATGGCGTTTTTGTAGAACAGAAAAGGGGAAAGCTGGAGTTATGAGGAGAGATTAAATTGGACCCAGAGTAGCTAAACAGCCGGAGAAGAAGAACATCATCTTCTACACCGAAATATCTACTCAGAAGATACTAAAGGACACACATGGAAGGAGGTTGGAGCACTGTTTGCAGAGGAGAAGTCCGGGAATGACTCACTAAGTGAAGCCTCACTTCGACTTCGAGAATAATCAACCCGAGGAACAGCTGGCTTTCAGAAGTTGTGGGAGCTTCATCACTGGAAGGTTTCAAGAAGAGAAATATAATAATATAATAATATAATATAATATAAGGGGCGTGCATAAGAGCACAAAAGTGCCTACCATTCCTGTCCTATTGTTCCCTTCATTATATCCAATTAATATAGTTGATGCATAATTTTAATTAATTATATATATATATATATATATATATATATATATATATATATATATATATATATACATATATATATATATATATATTCTTCAAGATATGCTGTTTTATCTATGACATTTGTTTGTGTATACTGTTGTGACAAAAAGAAATAAATAATAAAAAAAGACTGGACAGCCATCTGTCGGAAATGCCATAGGGCAGTGATGGTTAACGTTTTTGGAGCCGAGTGCCCAAAACGCATGCACACGTGCCCGGACCCACAAAATGCAATGCGAGCACCACCCTCCGCATGCGCTCCCCCCCTGCGCATGTGCCCCCCTGTGCTCCGTTTTGGCTTCCAGGTTGGTGCAGGAGGCTTTCCGGGCTCAAAACGGAGCATAGGGGTGCCTCACAAGGTGCCCCCGCATCCTGTTTTGGCTTCCAGGTTGGGCTGGGGTGGGCTGGGGCGGCAGCTGGTGTGCCAGGAGACATGCCTCCATGTGCAAGTTTGGGCACGCGTGCCATAGGTTCGCCATCACGGGCGTAAGGGCCTCCTGCTTGAGCAGGGGGGATTGGACTAGAAGCAGCTGCTGGGGGTTTAAAGGGGTTCGGGAGAACCTCTAGCTAAGATTCTGTGTAGTTTGGAGAACCCCCAAATCCCACTCCTGGCTGGCCCCACCCACCCTTCCCCTCCCAGGAGTCCCCACGCAGCCCGTTTTGAGTGCAGGTAAGAGCAGAGCATGCGCAGAGGCTAGGGGTGGGTGAAAAACGGGCCTACCGGAAGTTCGGTAGGGGCCTCTGAAGCTTGAGGAGGCTGTTTTTGCCCTCCCGGAGGCTCGAGGAAAGCCTCCGGAGCCCAGGAGGTCAAAAACATGCCCCCCCACACAACATGGTGCAGGAGGCTGACTAGGTCACACCCGCCATGGCTATGCCCACCCAGCAACTGGGCCGAGAATCCCTTGCTAAAATTTTCAAGCCCACCCCTGACTAGAAGACCTCCAAGGTCCCATCCAACTCTGTTATTCTGACTTCAAGTAGATGGCAAAAGCCCCACACCCATTGGTGGCTAATCCCCTCAGTGCCATCTCCCTTCAAGTTTGTTTGGTTTGGGGCTTAGTAGCCTTTGTGAACTTAGATACAGTGGCTTGTCCATCAAGTGTTGTGTAATTCAGTGTGTGGTCCAAATCCAGCCGGTAACGAGGTTTATTCAGTAAAGCCTAATCAGCAAACAATAGCTTAGCATAAGCCAGATCAGTGTCAAATAAGTTCTCAAGCCCGCTTTGAAATCAACGGGTTTCCATTATCATGAAACGTCTTGTCATGTTTGGGAGACAGTTCCTGCGCTGTTCTTTTGGGAAGAGTGGCTCAGGATGGGTCTTATTACAGGTAGCTCTCGACTTGGGACCGAACAGGAGCCTGCCTATTAAGGTTGTAAGTCGTGAGGGTCTTAAACAGGGGTGGGCTTCAAAACTTTTAGCAAGGGGTTCTCTGCCCGGTTGCAGGATGGGCGTGGTCATGGTGGGCGTGGCCTAGTCGGCCTCTTGCACCACCGGGGTGGGCCGTTTTTGCCCTCCCCGGGCTCTGGAGGCTTTCCTTGAGCCTCCAAGAGGGCGAAAACAGGCTCCCCAGACTCGGAAGACCTCTGGAGGCCCAAAACGGAACTTCCGGTAAGCTGTATTTCGCCGGGTGTAGCCATGGTGGGCATGGCCTAGTCAGCCTCCTGCACCATTGTGAGGGGGCTCCGGAGGCCCTCTGGAGGCCAGAAACGGGCCTGTTTCCGACCTTCCCGAACTTCTGGTACATTTGTTTTTCGCCCTCCCCGAGCCTCTGAGTGCACCCTGCACTTACCTGCATCCAAAACAGGCCACGTCGGGACTCCTGGGGGAGGAGGGGGGCGGAGCCAGCCAGGAGTGGAATTTGGGGGTTCTCCAAACTGCACAGAATCTTAGCTAGAGGTTTTCCCGAACCCCTCCGAACCCCCAGCAGCCTGTCCCTGGTCTTAAAACGGGTCACCCACCTGATCAGCCAAATTTTATAACCTTTTCGGTGGTGGTTGTTAAGCAAACACAACAGGTATTAAGCAATTGTTCGTTGTGGCCCACGTGAATGTTGGTTTGTGGCAAAAACATAATACAAGTAGTCCTCGACTTACAACAGTTCCGTTAGTGACCGTTTCAAAGTTACAACGGCACCAACGAAAAGTGACTTATGAACTTTTTTTCACACACTCGCAGCATCCCCACGGTCACATGATTTTACATTTGGATGCTTGACCACTGACTCACCTATATGACGGTTTGCAGTGTCCCTGAGTCATGTGATCTCCTTTGGTGACTTCCTGACCAGCAATGTCAACGGGGAAACCATATTCACTTAACAACCGTGTTACTAATTTAAGAACTGCAGCGATTCGCTTAACAAATGTGGCGAGAAAAGTCATAAAATGGGGGCAAAAACTCACTTCACAAATGTCTCACTTAACAACATAAATGTTGGGCTCAATGGTGGTCGTGTGTTGAGGACTACCTGTAAATTGCAGTCGTGTGACCATGGGAAGCTGCAAATGGCCATAAATCTGGACCAGGTAATATGATTGTGGGAGATGCAGCCTTCAGAACTTCAGAGCTGAGTTGTATATACCTTTTGGAGGTCCGTCATCATTTTGAATGGTTGCTAAGCAACCCATCATAAGTCAAGGACCACCTGTACGGACAAGAAGCAGGTCTCTAGGATACGAGGCGAGGATCTTTCCCAGCCTTCCTTAAAAAGGCTAGAAATTCAACCAGGGGGACCTAGCGCGTAACTAGTCTGTCCATTTCCACTTACTCTGCCTTCTGTCTTCAATTTAATTCCGGGGAGTTGAGGGGGAGAAATGTATTTCTGCTATCAAGACTGTTGGAAACCTGGTCCCTTTGCAGAGCAGAAGTCGCTGGAACCGACTCAAGAAAATCACCTTTTTTCAAAGCTATAGCCCAGAAGCTTCTCCTGTAATCTTCTGCTTGATTGTTTACGGGTCTGTTCCGCTGTGCCAGCCTTCAAACCCAACCAGCTTTCATACGCTCTGCCTTTGGAAAAACGCGTCAGTTTTCATTTAAGGGAGACACATCAGCAGACGCACTGGGAGAATTCTTAACTTTAGCTTACTTTTTTTTCTTTTTTTTTAATGTTGCTTCTGGTTTCCTGGAACCGTCTTCTGGTCCTTGGAGGCTCGTTTGGGTGTTCCAGAGTGACACCAGATTGTGCCACCCCGTAAGGGAAAGTATTTATTTATTAAATTTACGTGCAGCCCCTCTTTCTCGCTGCTCTCATTTCACTGGATTCATCAAAAGGTGCACTTCATTGCAAAGCTGAGAAACTGAGAAAAGGTAAGCTACGTTTTCTGCAAACACACAGAGAGCCTCGGTTAAAATCAACCTCATCGGCTGGAGCAGTTTTCCTCTGTTTTCTTCTGCTGGAGATCTCCCAAAATCAGAATTTCCAGAAGAATGGAAATGAGTTTCGAGGAAAATCTCTCTAGGCTGGCAGACAAACAGCCGTGAAAGTGAAAAAAAGGTAAAGATCGAGATGTTTCGGTCATATGTTGACATCTGCCAAGGTTGGCCTTTGCCCTGCCGGTTGTCCAGCAGAGCTGCAAACAAAAATAAGATTGACAGGTCCAGAAAAGAATTGGATTCGAAGAGGCGGATAGATTGTTGGTTCTAATGCTAGCCCAGGTAGCGCTTGGCTTACCACCACAAAATTTCTGTTGCTAAGTGAGACAGTTTTTAAGAGAGTTTTGCTCCATTTTACCACCTTTCTTGCCACTGTTGGTCGCTGCAGTTAGAATAGTATAGAATAAGTTAGAATAAGTCGCTGCAGTTAGAATAAGTCGCTGCAGTTAGAATAGAATAGAATAGAATAGAATAGAATAGAATAGAATAGAATAGAATAGAATAGAATTTTTATTGGCCAAGTGTGATTGGACACACAAGGAATTTGTGTTGGTGCAGATGCTCTCAGTGTACATAAAAGAAAAGCTACGTTCATCAAGGTACAACATTTACAACACAATTGATGGTCAATATATCAATATAAATCATAAGGATTGCCAGCAACAAGTTATAGTCATACAGTCATAAATGGAAAGAGATTGGTGATGGGACTAAGTTACTAGCATGGTTATTAAGTGAATCTGGCTTCCCCGTTGACTTTGGGGAGGGGCTGGGGGACATGGCCATGGTAGGCGAAGCAGGTGGTGGGTGTGGCCATGGTGGGCGTGACACGGGCCGAAGAGGTTGTTAAAAAAAAAAAGCTTTTAAAAGGCTCCTCTGGCGATCTCAGCTGAGTTGCCTGATCGCCAGAACCTTTTAAAACCACTTTTTACAACCTCTTCGGCCAAAGGGTGGGGAATTCTGGGAGTTGAAGTCCGTCAGGCTTAAAGTTGCCAAGGTTGGAGATCCCTGTTCTAAAGTACTTGATAAGCTAGTTGGCAGGTCAGCACTCCTGTTGACTGACGAGGGGCCAGCTTCCCAGGCTTCATATCATTTCCCTGGCTGTTTTTGTGCCTGCTCGTCCAACAATCTTAGTCGCTGCAAAATAGATTGACGGAATGATTGACGGGCGATTCGGTTAACAACCACAGAGAAAGTAAGGCCATTCGCCTGCCCCATGGTTTTCCACTTAGCAACCACAGTGTTTAGTGAATGAGTTGCCCATCTGATTGTGCTCACTAAGTATGGACTACTTCATACTTTTAACACACAATGCAGAAAGAGGCATCTCCGGTTAAACAAGGCGAAACCGTCACCGTTCTTACAACCTGACTTGAGTTTTCCTTCGCTTTACAGACCTGCGAAGTTCATAAACTTTTTCATCCCCTGTTGTAATGGTCGTTATAGGACCGCTTGGTCATTAAATGAGGATTACTTGTATCTTCCCATTTTCTATTAATGGAGAACTGTTGCTACATCAATTTTCCTGCTGAAGAACTCTTTACGTCCTCTGCAGCGTCTGTCTATATTTCAGGGGGATTTTGTGTAATACCTTCGAGTGTGCTGTTGAGTCACACAAGGGAAATACAGGGAAATGCTCGGAAAAAAAAGAAAATCAACATATCTACTTCGCCAGACCAAACATGCCCATTTTCTCCAGGTTTTACTCCTGGGATCTGAATTCTTGATTGTATTTCTGCAGTCAGCGGAGAAGAAGAGGGGAAGAGAAGATAAAACTCTGATAAAAATATATGATTTAGTCCTTGACTTACAACCACAATGGAGCCTGGAATTTTGGCTGTTTTGTCACTGCAGTCATAAGTCAAAGCGCCGTATGACCGGACTCAGTTTTACAACCGTCTTTATGATGGTTGTAAAGGGAGTCACCATGTTCTTTTAAAAAATCATGTGAAAATGGCAAAAAAAGTCACCAATCATGATTATATGAGGGCAATTAGTCCTAAATGTAAACCAGCTGCCAAGCACCTGAAATACAGCCATGTGACTATCTGTGTCTCTCTGTCTATGGCAGTCATACCTTCAAGGACAAGTCAAAAGTAGCTTTCTTGAAGTCCGTCATAACTTTAAAAAGTCATTAAGTGACCGGTCCTAAGTCAAGGATAAGAGCTTTTTTTAAAAAAAATCCTACATCCATCTATCCATCCATCAATTATCCATTCAAATAAGACTTTTCCTCAGAATTCATCATAATAACGACAATTCTAAGGTTTCTAACAACTGGAATCAGGGGTGAAATGCTACCGGTTCGGGGTGGTTTGCCTGAACCAGTAGTGAAAATGCTACCCGGTTCGTTCGAACCAATAGTTTAAAAAATGCTTTAAAAAGTAAAAAATAAGTTCTGACGATCTCATGGCACAGCTGATCATCTGAACTTTTTTGGGACTTTTTTTTAGCATATTTTTTTTTACTATTGGTTTGTGCAATAGGTATTAAAAAATACTTTTAAAAAGTACAAAAAAGTTTCCGACAATCAGCTGTGACAATCAGCTGTGCCGCACAATGGTTGGAACTTTTTTTTTTTACTTTTTAAAGCATTTTTTTACTACCTATTGCCCGAACTGGTATTTTCTGTGTAAAGTGGGATAGTTTGTTTTTGAGCTCTCTGTGACTCTGTGAGGTTCCTGCTTGTGGCAGGGGCCATTTTGTGTGAAATCCAGCTGCTTTTGCATTGTGTGTGAGTCAGTTGTATAGCTTTTGTGTTATTTTTGTGTAAAGTGCGACAATTGGTTTTCCTGGTCAAATGACCACCAAGCCATACCCACCCAGTCACATGGCCACCAAGCCAAGCCATGCCCACAGAACCGGTAGGGAAAATTTTTGAATTTCACCACTGACTGGAATGGTTATGAAGCCCAAGGAATATGGCTCAGGAATTCTGGGATTTGAAGTCCACAGGCCGTAAAGGGTCCATAGTTACCCACCCATGCGCTAATGGATTTGTCTACCTTTATTTATATACTGTATTTTTCGGAATATAAGATGCACCTTAGTTTTTGGGGAGGAAAATAAGAAAAAAGCTGATTGGCAGGTGGATCGGCCTCCCGGAATACTCCCAATCACTGTTCCCAGATGGGAATTTTAGCAACAGGTTTCTTGGTTGCAAGTTCTGTGCCTTGCTTTTTTTTTGCTTTTTTTTCTGCCTCTGAAACTTTGTTTCAGAAAAAACTTTTTTTTCTGCCTCTGAAAGCCTCCGAAACAGCTTCAAAAAAAAAAAGCCTCTGAAGCTGTGTTTGGGGGCTTCTTTTCTGAAGCTTCTTTTCTGATGCTTTTTTCAGCCTCTGAAACCTCTGTTTAAGAAGCTGGGCAGGGCTACATTCAGAGTATAAGATGCACCCAGATTTTCATCCTCTTTTGTGGGGGGGAAAAGATGCTTCTTATACTCCAAAAAATACGGTATTTAAATTCATCAGTTCCCTTATAAAACAGATTCCCTTGTGCCTTAGGTAAATGGCAACATCAGATAAAGCATTAGACCGCAACAATCCAATATGCACACACGCACACAAAAATAAAAATAAAAAGCAGCACAAAGCAAAATGACCCACCTGGTCATTCGCCTGCAAATCAAAGAAGCTTTAAAACCTACCATGGATACCACAGGGAGTAAAATCCACTAAAATCTTTACCAACCCAGATACTCCATCAACTTCCTCCTCGACATTCAATAAACAGTAAAATGTGAAACCTGGAAGGCGCCCTGGCAGTAGGATGATCTTTTTAACTGCAGGGCCAGAAATATTTCTTTGCAACCTGGCAGCTGCAACTGTTCCCCTCTGCCCTCGGTTGCAGGAAGCAGGCGGCTGACCTACAAATGTATGGGAACCGGCATTGCAAAAAACAGCAACGTTCCCCAGAGGTGGGGCTCTGTTGTTTACAGAGCAGCTGTCCGGAATGGCAAGGGTTAAGAGGTGATGACTTTTGGCCTCCCTTCAAATGCCACATGAAGCAGTATCTGCCCAGGCTGGTCTTGAGGGCCAACTGCCCCTGGCAGTAATTCTCTTCCCCATTTATAGATTAATTCACAGTTGATGGAAAGCGAGGTCCAAAACCAAGCAATCTTTTAATAACCGCCTGGCTCCCTTCGCTTATGAAAAGTACGCCCGATAGGTTGCTTGCTCTGAACCGTCGAACCGCAATTTATCGCGGGTTGGAAATTCACCTCCTTGACACCAACGATGTTCAAGGGCTGAGCTGATTTGTTTCTGGCTCAGTGACATGGAACTGTTTCCTGAGATTCTTGTCTTTGACTTCCAGGGATTCAGCTGTCCAAACAGGTCTTCCAAGAGGAAAGGTAGCTTGGTCGGCTTTGCGGTTTCCCCTCGTTGACACCGCCTTGATTTTCTACCTTACGAACAGACAGGTGCAATTTATTTCTTTTTTTATGTATGGAGGCGCAAGGCAACCTGTGGCCATTTGGAGCAGAATGAGTTTTTACTCTTTGTACCCAGGGTCCCGAGGTCAGAAGAAGAGGATTATGGGTCATCTTGAGGCTCCTGGCAAGGGATTGTGATTCTGTTATTCTGGTTCAGAAATGGAAAACCGTATCATGGATAAACAAGGTGCAAACAGAAAAGGAGAGAGGAGGGAGGGAGAGAGAAAGAAAGAGAGAAAAAGAGGGGTGGGTGGGTGGATGGGTGGATGGGTGGATGGATGGATGGATGGGAAATCAATCCATCTAGTTTCCAGGAAAGGACTGGGCCTGGTTTTCTATTAAAGCTTTTATATCTAGGATGGTGTTTCACAATCTTAGCAAATTTTAAGATATATGGACTTCAACTCCCAGAGCTGGCTGGGGAATTCTGGAAGTTGAAATCCAAAGATCTTAAAGTTGAGAAGCACTGATCTAGGAGTTCTGAATAACCAACAAGTCACGGCTTGTCGGACAAGCTTCTGGGGAACAGTGCAAACCCAGAATCAGTTTGCACTTCAGTTAGTTGCATTGTCAGAACCTGCTTTACAAGGCAGGGCATCATCATTCGTTGTCTATGTGTGAATTAACCATATTTTAACCTTTCATTTTCATATTGTGACTCACAAGCGAAGTAGGGTCCTTGCTCCTTAGTTTTGCAAGTTCCAGCAATCAAGGCAGGTTGAGTTGCACTTTGTTTATTCCAGGAAAAAAATGTGATTCCACAAATAAACAGATCTATTTTTTCCCCCTCCAGGATATTAACACTGGCTCCTTAACAACCACTGACTTATTTCTGACTCGGAAATAAGTTTCCCACTAACATAGGTTTAATAGAGGGCAACCAAACCCAACTTGGATCGTTCCAGATGCGTTGGGACTAAAATTCCCAGAATTCCCCAGCTATTGGCCGACGGTCAAGATGCAAGGGAGCTTAAAAGTCCAAAACATCTGGTGGACACAAGATTGGCTGCCCCAGCTTTCATCCATGTAATCCTCCGGGCACATTAACTGTTCTTTTTGCCTCAACACACAAATTGAGAGCAGTTGGGAATAGAGTATGGATCATTGCTCCAGACACCAATCGGAGAAAGTCAGCTCAGGGTGAAACAGCAGGTGTGAATTTGCATCTCTCCAAGAATATCAGACTTATCCAGTTGGGACCTGGCCAAATCGGGATCTAAGGTATCTAAAAGCTACCCGGGGTTAACCTCTGGATTTTCAAAGGAGCAGCTGGATAAAAAGATTTGTCTTCTTTACAGAATGGCAGTTTGGAAAGTATTTCTACAAGAGGTTTTTTTGGACCCTGCAATTTCCGCTGTCATGGTTTTGCAAATCCGCCTGGCTTTTAATTATCTTCTATTGCCTTTTAAAAGAAGGGTGATTATTTTAAATAATTAATCTGGCTGCGTGGAAAATGCAAACGGCTTTGCAATTTGAATATTGTTCGCTTTCTGCAAAACTGGCGAATAAGTTTCCCCGTTTTAGAGATTATCTCTCCCCTAAGAGGGGGGAAGGAAAAAGGCCCACGGGCTGTTTAATAAATCTCAGGTTATGCACTGGCTGCACTTCTGTACAGGTAGGTCTCGACGTACAACAGTTCATTTAGTGAGCTTTCGAAGTTACAATGGCAATGAAAAAAGTGACTTATGATCGTTTTTCACGCTTATGACTGTTGTGGCATCTTTTACAGCTGTAAATTGAGGACTACCTGTACACACACACACACACACACACACACACACACACACAAACCTAGCTCACTGATTTCAAATAGAAATACAGCTGATTCAAACCTACAGTAGGTACTTCCTAGGGTGAAAATTAGGAATATTTAGGAATATTAGGAATATTACTATTAGGAATATTTAGACATCCACTAATGCCTGTGCAGATTTACTTCCTCATCATAGAGAAAAATAGTGACTATTAACCCTGGCTTTTAAAATTATCAATATTTAGATTATATATTGATACTTAAATTATATATTTTATATTTATTTAATAACATAAAGATCATCCATGCCTTTTGTAGCATCCATCCCTTTTGCATAAATATTTATTTATCTTTATTAAGCGTTTTCATAGAAAACTGAATTTAACAAATATTAAGAAATGACTTCTAGCCTTCTTTTCAATAGTTAATTAAAATCCTATTGTCGTTCCCTTTCCTTAAACATTTTGCAAATTCTATCGCCCCCTCCTTTAATCCTCCTCTTCGGAGTCTTCAAATCCACAAATCATCCATTCGTTTTTCTTCTTCTTTTGGCAAAAAGTCCATATAGTATAAGATTTGCAGTCACTCAAAAAAAAAAAAAAAAGTTGTTCCTTCTTTGACCAAACAGGTCAATTTTACCATTTCTGCAGGTTCTGACATTTTCAAAAACATTCCCCCATGGTGGGAATATCATTATTCTTCCATCAATGTGCATGCATACACAATGCAATAATTTAGCTGCAGTTAGCTTTTGAAGTTTCTCAACCTTGGCAAGTTTAAGATGGGTGGACTTCAAGTCCCAGAATTCTTTGGGCTGGCTGGGGAATTCTGGGAGTTGAAATCCACCCTGTCCCTTGCAGAAGCAAGAAACAGACTCCCTGCAAAGAAAAAAACCCTCCTTATTTACACATTGGGAATTAACTGCATTCACCAACAGAAAGTCCAGGCAACAGTCCTGCAAGAAGTTAACTGGACTAATAGTCTTTATCAGCTCGTTATGATAAATGCAAGGTTGTGAGCTCCCAACCAGGAGGCTGCGAATTGAATCATGTCAAACAGAGAAATAGACAAACCTCAGTTTTAGCAAGGCCATCTTTGCTGTGAAACACACAAGGAGAAAACTTTCAAGAAATGCAAACTGTTGTCTCCTACAATGACCAAACCGCTCCCCTTTCCTTCTATTTATTCCCCAACCGGGGAGGGGCTATTCAGCACCTATGTGTGCCTTGCTTCCTGAGTCGACTCCTTGTCCTCCGTTGTTCTCCTCTCCTAACAGCTCTGTGCATCTGGAACAGGCCCCAGCTGTTCCTCCTCCTCACTCATCTCTGACTCCAAAGGCAGCTGCCTCTCTGACTGGGAAATGTCGGATGGCCCTGGTTCTATCTCTGCGGCCGACGCAGAGCATCCATCAGAGCCTTCCCCAGACTCCAGAACTGGCCCAAGTTCTTCCCCAGCCTCCTCATCGTCCAAGTCTGGAGGGCCACAACACACCCATCTTAAACTTGCCAAGGGTCGAGGAACACTGACTTGGTTTACAAATGCAGAGACATTCAGGTAAAGTCTTTTGTTTCACAGCTGTTTTCTTAAGCAAATTTGAACTTCATCACACGAAAAGCATGGATTCTACGTAGTTCGAACTGGGAGGAGATCAGAAGTGGGTTTCAGCAGGTTCTGACCAGTTCTGAAGGACCAGTAGTGGAAATTTTGAGTAGTTCGGAGAACTGGTAGTAAAAATTCTGACTGGTCCTGCCCCCATCTATTCTCTGCCTCCCGAGTCCCAGCTGATCGGGAGGAAATGGGGATTTTGCAGTATCCTTCCCCAGAGTGGGGTGGGAATGGAGATTTTGCAGTATCCTTCCCCTGCCACGCCCACAATGCCACATCCACCAAGCCATGCCACGCCTACCAAGCCACGCCCACAGAGCCGGTAGTAAAAAGGAGATATCCATATGATTAGCGTGAAGAACACACTGAGCTTCAGACATGTATGTTTCAAATGTGAAGACAGTCAATTCATCTGCCCGCTTGCTCAGTAAACAAATGAATTAGGAAGCTGGAAATGTGATTGGAATCAATTATTTAAATTGGCCCTTTTTTTTTATCCCTCGGTGATTGAAATACTTTATTTAAAATTACTTCAATTTAAAATCAACGCAGCCTGGGGCATTCATAGGCAAGCTGAGTAGTATTTGGTGGGTTCTGCCCCCCAAAATCAGATATGCTGTATTCTTTTAATTAACAGTTAATGTCACCCCAACCCTCCGTCTGAAGTAGCGCTTTACGGATAGAGTCTTTTTCTAAATGACAGGCAGGGCTGTGATGCAACGTCGAACCCTACTAGAATTTTAAGTTCTGTTTTCCAACTGCCAAATGGTCAGAGAACTTGGAAGAAAAACTTAAAAAAAAAAAAAACACATGACAAAAACTCAACCCGGTTTGAGGCAAAGGAGGATGGAGGGGCGGAATGACACAGCTCTTTCTAAAAAAAGGAGAAAAATAAAACTCACAAGAGCATTTCTTATTTTAAAAAACCCACTAAAACACGAAAAGCGACAGAGCTGTTGGTCACATTAGAAATTGTGGTCGTCTTTAAGGCCACTCAGATCTCTACCAATAAAGATTGGAGCAAGGGTCTCCAACCCTGGCAACGTTAAGACCGGTGGACTTGAGACGACTTCCGGTATCCGGCGACAGCGGACATCTGGAGGTGCCTCTCCTGCCTCCAGTCTCTGACTCCAAAGGCAGCTGCCTCTCTGACTGGGAAATGTCGGATGGCCCTGGTTCTATCTCTGCGGCCGACGAGAGCATCCATCAGAGCCTTCCCAGACTCCAGAACTGGCCCAAGTTCTTCCCAGCCTCCTCATCGTCCAAGTCTGGAGGCCACAACACACCATCTTAAACTTGCCAAGGGTCGAGGAACACTGCCTTGGTTTACAAATGCAGAGACATTCAGGTAAAGTCTTTTGTTTCACAGCTGTTTTCTTAAGCAAATTTGAACTTCATCACACGAAAAGCATGGATTCTACGTAGTTCGAACTGGGAGGAGATCAGAAGTGGGTTTCAGCAGGTTCTGACCAGTTCTGAAGGACCAGTAGTGGAAATTTTGAGTAGTTCGGAGAACTGGTAGTAAAAATTCTGACTGGTCCTGCCCCCATCTATTCTCTGCCTCCCGAGTCCCAGCTGATCGGGAGGAAATGGGGATTTTGCAGTATCCTTCCCCAGAGTGGGGTGGGAATGGAGATTTTGCAGTATCCTTCCCCTGCCACGCCCACAATGCCACATCCACCAAGCCATGCCACGCCTACCAAGCCACGCCCACAGAGCCGGTAGTAAAAAGGAGATATCCATATGATTAGCGTGAAGAACACACTGAGCTTCAGACATGTATGTTTCAAATGTGAAGACAGTCAATTCATCTGCCCGCTTGCTCAGTAAACAAATGAATTAGGAAGCTGGAAATGTGATTGGAATCAATTATTTAAATTGGCCCTTTTTTTTTATCCCTCGGTGATTGAAATACTTTATTTAAAATTACTTCAATTTAAAATCAACGCAGCCTGGGGCATTCATAGGCAAGCTGAGTAGTATTTGGTGGGTTCTGCCCCCCAAAATCAGATATGCTGTATTCTTTTAATTAACAGTTAATGTCACCCCAACCCTCCGTCTGAAGTAGCGCTTTACGGATAGAGTCTTTTTCTAAATGACAGGCAGGGCTGTGATGCAACGTCGAACCCTACTAGAATTTTAAGTTCTGTTTTCCAACTGCCAAATGGTCAGAGAACTTGGAAGAAAAACTTAAAAAAAAAAAAAACACATGACAAAAACTCAACCCGGTTTGAGGCAAAGGAGGATGGAGGGGCGGAATGACACAGCTCTTTCTAAAAAAAGGAGAAAAATAAAACTCACAAGAGCATTTCTTATTTTAAAAAACCCACTAAAACACGAAAAGCGACAGAGCTGTTGGTCACATTAGAAATTGTGGTCGTCTTTAAGGCCACTCAGATCTCTACCAATAAAGATTGGAGCAAGGGTCTCCAACCCTGGCAACGTTAAGACCGGTGGACTTCGGAGACGACTTCCGGTATCCGGCGGCAACGGACATCTGGAGGTGCCTCTCCTGCCTCCAGTGTCCGAATCCGGCCGCCTCCGAGGCCCTTAGGGGCCAGGTGTTCCGAAAAGGACACCTGCCGCACGGACGGCTCGCCAGGGGTCTCCCAGCCGCCATACAGGACTGGGGGACCGATGCTGGCGCTGGCCCTAGGCTCGGAGGGGTTCGAGGCCTCAGGCATGACCATTATTTTGGTCGTCGCCTGGGCGCTGTGCCCGTGACACCGGGCTTTGGATTTATAATTGCAGCAGCCTGGTGGCGAACAGGAACGGAGAAGAATTGAGGAAGGGAGAAGGGAAGGAGATATCGGCAAATGTGAGTGGAGTGCTCCGAGTGCGGGGGTTTCTCTCCCTGCGACTGGAAGGAGCACGAATCACTTTGGAGAGGAGAACTTAAAATAACAAGATTACCGGTTTTGTGGAGCTCTGGAGAGAAGAGGTGATGGAGAAATTTAGGAGGGAGGGTTTGAGGCCCCCCCTCCCTCTGGGGAACAATGGTGGCGTCCAGCTTCCGCCTTCACTATGAGAATCTTGGTGACATCACTTCCCTTCGGCTTCCTGGTTGACTAACTGTACTCTGGACTCGTTGCTCCTGTGAGTGCCGCCTGGTGGATCCGGAGGAAATTACAAGGATACTGTGCTTGCCTGAGGATTTTAAAAAATTTTTTTAAATGGCAAAAGGTCAGAGACCAACTGCTGGAGAAATGGAGAGAATTTTGGAAAAGTTATCTAATATGGACAAGAAACTGGATGAAATAAGAGCAGAAATTGTGACTATCCAAAAGGATTTAAAGGACACTCAACAAGTCTCAGCAGAAAACAAGCAGAAAGTGGAAGGTCTGGAGGAGAGATGCGGCAGTGCAGAAAAGAGAGGAGACGACAGGCAATGCTGTGCTTGGACTACAGATGGATAAAATGTCTTATTTCCTTAGGTTTCAAAATCTGGAAGAAGTGGACCAAGAAGACTTGAGAGATGTTGTGACTAAACTGTTGGGAGAATTTCTTGGGAGAGGTGTTGACTTTATGAATTGGGATGTGGATCGAGCTTATAGAGTTAATTCAAAATATGCACGCACGCATGCAGTTCCTAGAGAGGTTCATGTCAAATTTGTGAGAAGAGAGACGAGATGAAATTCTTAGAAAACATAGGAGTGGGGCACTGACTTATAGGGGCAGGGAGATAGCCATTCTGAGGCAGATTCCCAGACAGGTACGTGAAATGAGAAAGAAATATTACTTTTTGTCAAGCAAATTGTACCAGAAGGGAGTAGGCTTCAGATGGCTGATGCCAGAGGGATTGATGATTTTCCGGGAGGGCATTACGGAAAAAATTAGTACAATGGAGGCTGCGGCCTCACGTGGAGGAACACAAAGCCCTCCTGGAATTAGATGACCCAGGAGTTGAAGAAGGGAGGTTATAGACCATGGGGCGGCTGCGGCTGTTGTTATGCCCTGGAGTTGGGTCAGGCTGAACCCAGAGTTCTGAGATCCAAAACTAGGAAGTGACAATGATATTTGGTATTGTGTTGGTTTTCCTTATTCTCCTTTGTATGATATTCTGATTATTCTTGACCCTTCTTTATTGCGTATGTAAGATTGATAAACTTAGCTACTTCGTATCACCTGCTTGCCATATGGCTGTTGTATGTGTTTAAAATTTTGAGTAAAATTCTTATCTTGTATAAGAAAAATGAAAATTTACCATACCTGATATGTATTTGTATAAACCTTTTTTGACCAATAAAAACTTTTTGGATAAGACCGGTGGACTTCAACCCCCACAATTCCTCACTCATCCCCTGGTTTAGAGCAGAGGTCTCCAACCTTGGCAACCTTTAGCCTGGCAGACTTCAACTTCCAGAATTCGCCAGCCAGCAAAGGCTTCTGGGAGTTGAAGTCTGCCAGGCTAAAAGTTGCCAAGCTTGGAGACTTCTGGTTTAGAGGATTGAGGAATTCTGGGAGTTGAAATCCTGTCCTTGCAGAAGCAAGAAACAGACTCCATGCAAAGAAAAACCCCTCTTTATTTATACATTGGGAATTAACTGCATTCACCAACAAAAAGTCCAGAAAAGAGTGCTGTAAGAAGTTAACTGAAACAATAGTCCTTATCAGCTCCTTACAATAAATGCAAGGCTGTGAGCTCCCAGCCAGGAGGCTGCAAATTAAGTCAGTTCAAACCGAGAAATAGACAAACCTCAGTTCTGGCAAGGCAGTCTTTGTAGCATGAAACACACAAGGAGCAAACTTTCCAGAAATGCAAACTGTTGTCTCCTACAATGACCAAACCGCTCCCCTTTCTTTCTATTTATTCCCCAACCGGGGAGGGGCTATTCAGCACCTATGTGTGCCTTGCTTCCTGAGTCGACTCCTTGTCCTCCGTTGTTCTCCTCTCCTAACAGCTCTGTGCATCTGGAACAGGCCCCAGCTGTTCCTCCTCCTCACTCATCTCTGACTCCAAAGGCAGCTGCCTCTCTGACTGGGAAATGTCGGATGGCCCTGGTTCTATCTCTGCGGCCGACGCAGAGCATCCATCAGAGCCTTCCCCAGACTCCAGAACTGGCCCAAGTTCTTCCCCAGCCTCCTCATCGTCCAAGTCTGGAGGGCCACAACACACCCATCTTAAACTTGCCAAGGGTCGAGGAACACTGACTTGGTTTACAAATGCAGAGACATTCAGGTAAAGTCTTTTGTTTCACAGCTGTTTTCTTAAGCAAATTTGAACTTCATCACACGAAAAGCATGGATTCTACGTAGTTCGAACTGGGAGGAGATCAGAAGTGGGTTTCAGCTGGTTCTGACCAGTTCTGAAGGACCAATAGTGGAAATTTTGAGTAGTTCGGAGAACTGGTAGTAAAAATTCTGACTGGTCCTGCCCCCATCTATTCTCTGCCTCCCGAGTCCCAGCTGATTGGGAGGAAATGGGGATTTTGCAGTATCCTTCCCCAGAGTGGGGTGGGAATGGAGATTTTACAGTATCCTTCCCCTGCCACGCCCACAATGCCACATCCACCAAGCCATGCCACGCCTACCAAGCCACGCCCACAGAGCCGGTAGTAAAAAGGAGATATCCATATGATTAGCGTGAAGAACACACTGAGCTTCAGACATGTATGTTTCAAATGTGAAGACAGTCAATTCATCTGCCCGCTTGCTCAGTAAACAAATGAATTAGGAAGCTGGAAATGTGATTGGAATCAATTATTTAAATTGGCCTTTTTTTTTTCCCCCTCGGTGATTGAAATACTTTATTTAAAATTACTTCAATTTAAAATCAACGCAGCCTGGGGCATTCATAGGCAAGCTGAGTACTATTTGGTGGGTTCTGCCCCCCAAAATCAGATATGCTGTATTCTTTTAATTAACAGTTAATGTCACCCCAACCCTCCGTCTGAAGTAGCGCTTTACGGATAGAGTCTTTTTCTAAATGACAGGCAGGGCTGTGATGCAACGTCGAACCCTACTAGAATTTTAAGTTCTGTTTTCCAACTGCCAAATGGTCAGAGAACTTGGAAGAAAAACTTAAAAAAATATGACAAAAACTCAACCCAGTTTGAGGCAAAGGAGGATGGAGGGGCGGAATGACACAGCTCTTTCTAAAAAAAGGAGAAAAATAAAACTCACAAGAGCATTTCTTATTTTAAAAAACCCACTAAAGCAGGGACAGAGCTGTTGGTCACATTAGAAATTGTATCCTTCTGACTGGTCCTGCCCCCATCTATTCTCTGCCTCCCGAGTCCCAGCTGATTGGGAGGAAATGGGGATTTTGCAGTATCCTTCCCCAGAGTGGGGTGGGAATGGAGATTTTACAGTATCCTTCCCCTGCCACGCCCACAATGCCACATCCACCAAGCCATGCCACGCCTACCAAGCCACGCCCACAGAGCCGGTAGTAAAAAGGAGATATCCATATGATTAGCGTGAAGAACACACTGAGCTTCAGACATGTATGTTTCAAATGTGAAGACAGTCAATTCATCTGCCCGCTTGCTCAGTAAACAAATGAATTAGGAAGCTGGAAATGTGATTGGAATCAATTATTTAAATTGGCCTTTTTTTTTTCCCCCTCGGTGATTGAAATACTTTATTTAAAATTACTTCAATTTAAAATCAACGCAGCCTGGGGCATTCATAGGCAAGCTGAGTACTATTTGGTGGGTTCTGCCCCCCAAAATCAGATATGCTGTATTCTTTTAATTAACAGTTAATGTCACCCCAACCCTCCGTCTGAAGTAGCGCTTTACGGATAGAGTCTTTTTCTAAATGACAGGCAGGGCTGTGATGCAACGTCGAACCCTACTAGAATTTTAAGTTCTGTTTTCCAACTGCCAAATGGTCAGAGAACTTGGAAGAAAAACTTAAAAAAAAAATATGACAAAAACTCAACCCAGTTTGAGGCAAAGGAGGATGGAGGGGCGGAATGACACAGCTCTTTCTAAAAAAAGGAGAAAAATAAAACTCACAAGAGCATTTCTTATTTTAAAAAACCCACTAAAGCAGGGACAGAGCTGTTGGTCACATTAGAAATTGTGGTCGTCTTTAAGGCCACCCAGATCTCTACCAATAAAGATTGGAGCAAGGGTCTCCAACCCTGGCAACGTTAAGACCGGTGGACTTCAACCCCCACAATTCCGCACTCATCCCCTGGTTTAGAGCTGAGGTCTCCAACCTTGGCAACTTTTAGCCTGGCAGACTTCAACTTCCAGAATTCCCCAGCCAGCAAAGGCTTCTGGGAGTTGAAGTCTGCCAGGCTAAAAGTTGCCAAGCTTGGAGACCTCTGGTTTAGAGGATTGAGGAATTCTGGAAGTTGAAGTCCACAAGTGATAAAGTTGCCCAGGTAGGAGACCCCTACTTTTTAGAGGATTGGATTGGGCAAGTAAAAAAATAAAGACTGAATCTTGTAAAAAAAACCAAACAACAACAACACAAAGAATCTTGTAAAAAGATTGAATCATGTAAAGAAAAGAAACAGCCAGTTGCAATCTGCAATCAGGTTGCAAATAGAATTTTGCTTCTGGCAGGTCAGATGTATATCTGGTAAATCTAATGGAAAAGGATGGTGGGGGGAGGAACCCCCAAGGACATTAGACTCCGGAGATGAATTAAGGTCTGGGAGTTGAAAGAAGAAACTGATGAATTATTGGCATATTCTAAATATAGACAGTGCAGGCAGAAAGCCACCCATGCTGCATCCATAGCCTGTTATGTGCCAGAGGGGGGGAAAGAAATATATTACTTTATTTAAATATTTGACAATACTTAGAAATTGTATCCTTCTGACTGGTGAATATTTGTTTCAGGGACTGATTTAAGTTTGGGGAATTTTTCTTAATCTCTTCCTCTGCAGCTCTAGTGGTAAGCAAGGGATCCTTTTTTAGAGTAGGCAGCCAATCATAAAGATTTAAATATATAAAACTGAGTGCCAGGAAATATTGCTCAGGAATCTCAAAGGTGCTTTTTTCAGGAGGCAACTGGACTTTCTTGTTTGTTGTTGTTCTTGTTTTTGAAGACGTTTCGCTTCTCATCCAAGAAGCTTCTTCAGCTCCGACAGGACAGTGGGGAATAGAAGGATTCCATCCAGCTGTCCTGTCAGAGCCGAAGAAGCCTCTTGGATTGAAAAGCGAAACATCTTCAAAGAAAAAACAAGGAAGTCCAGTTGCCACCTGAGAAAAGCAACCATGACTTGGATGACTGAGAATCTCCATAGACTTTTAGCTATTTCTCAGGAATGTCTTGAAGGGCTTTAGGGGAGGGTGAGCTCTCTTTCGCCATGGTTTCTCCCCTCCCCATAGCAAGATAATCCTCAACTTACAACCAGTGGTGAAATTCAATTTTTTTTTTACTACCGGTTCTGTGGGCTTGGCTTGGTGGGTGTTGCAGGGGGAAGGATACTGCAAAATCCCCGTTCCCTCTCCACTCCTGAGGGAAGGATATTGTAAAATCCCCATTCCCTCCCTACTCCTGAGGGAAGGATATTGTAAAATCACCATTCCCACCCCACTCTGGGACCAGCCAGAGGTGGTATTTGCCAGTTCTCCGAACTACTCAAAATTTCCATTACCGGTTCTCCAGAATCTGTCAGAACCCGCTGGATTTCACCCCTGCTTACAACCATTCATTTATTGTCCATTCAAAGTTAACGACAGCACCGGAAAAAAGTGACTTAGGACTGATATTCACACTTACGACCGTTGCAACGTCCCTATGGGCACGTGATCAAAATTTGTCTGCTTGCCAACTGGCATGTATTTAGGAAAATTGCTACATCCCATAATTGCATGATCACCATAGGCAACCTTCTCAGCCATGCAAAGTCAAGATTTGCTTAATGTTCACAATGATTTACCTAACAACTGCAGTGGTTTCCTTAACAACTGTGGCAAGGAAGTTCCTAAAAATGAGGCAGGGTTCACTTAACAACTGCCTTGCTTAGCAAAGGACATTTGGGGCTCCATTGTGGTCATAAGTCAAGTACTACTTGTACTGAAAACTCTGGTAGTCCAGACCAGGAAACCAAAAACATGAATGCTGGTATTTTATTGTAAGCAGAGCGGGTATTCAGCAGATTCCGATCGGTTCGGGTGAACCTGTAGCGGCGACTGTGGGTGGGCCCGACCACCTGCCCCGGCATAATGCCGTCCTATTTAGCCACGTTTTGGAGGCCAGGCACATGCACGGAAGATGCGCACGTGAGTAAAGCGCATGTGCAGAAAGCCGGGCCCATGCGCAGAAGGCATGCATGCGCACAAAGTGAATGTGCGCGTACGGGGCAAACCAGCAGTAAGAATATGTGAAACCCACCGCTGATTGTAAGGTTATAGTAACAGAATCTAAAAGACTTCCCCCTTTCCTTGTCTTTATGTTCCCGAGAATTAGGGAGGGTCAATTCTGAGTCCAATTTGTGGGACTCAGCCGTATCTTCTGAGTCGTTGATGACTGGAGGCTAAAACATATGATGAACGGTTGCAGAAACTACGCATGGCTAGTCTAGTGAAGAGAAGGACCAGGGGAGAAAGGATAGCAGTGTGTTCCAATATTTGAGGGGCTGCCACAGAGAGGAGGGGGTCAAGCTATTTTCCAAAGCACCCGAAGACCAGACAAGGAATAACGGATGGAAAATTAACAAGGAGAGATTCAACCTAGAAATAAGGAAAACTTTTCTGACAAGAGCAATCAACCCATGGAAGAGAAGTTGCCTTCAGAAGTTGTGGGAGCTTCATCACTGGAGGCTTCCAAGAAGAGATTGGCCATTTGTCAGAAATGGTGTAGGGTCTCCTGCTTGGGTGGCGGGTAGGACTAGATGACCTACAAAGTCCCTTCCAACTCTGTTATTCTGTTAAAATTAGAAGTTTCTCAGATCTTTGTCTGAATTACGGCTTTTCCACGTTGGCTGAGGAATTCTGAGAGTTGAAACACACCCTTCTTAAACGGGCAAACTTCAGAAGCATGGATGTAGATTTTCAACCAGATTATTATTATTATTATTATTTTGTATTTCTAAAAACGTGCAGGTCAGGAACTTCTCTTTTAAAAGCTGCTAGCTGAGAGCCTTAAGCGTCTACTAAATTCTTTCGATTTTCCCCAAGGTGAAGGAGGAAGGTTTTCTATCCCTACTGTATTTGCAACCTGTTATCTAATTGTCAAAAACTGAAAGGATGTACTAGCAACCTAGGACTGGAGTGAAATTAAAGCTAACAGATGTCTCCTGGAAAGCAGCAGGTTTTTCACCCAGAGGCATCCAAACAGCGAACATGAATGATGCCTTGGTGTTGGCGCGTTAATCATGGTCCACCGTTATAGGAAGTCTGAGATAGTCAGCAAGATCTAAATGGATTCAGCTGAGTTAATAGTTACACAGGGGCAAAAAGGGGGGAAAGGTATATTGCCAATAAGAAGAGAGAATGTGTTGTGCCTTGCTCGCCCGCCCCCCCTTCCACAGCCGGGCCCCTCTCGTCTCCTGCCGGACGCTGATAGTGCAGAAGAATGTCCTGGCATGCCTCCAGCCCCCAGTCCTGGCACCATGCCCGGACAGACCGAGCAAGACGAATGGCCTGACATGCCTCCAGCCCCCAGTCCTGGCACCATGCCCGGACAGACCGAGCAAGACGAATGGCCTGACATGCCTCCAGCCCCCAGTCCTGGCACCATGCCTGGACAAACGGAGCAGCTGGGCCCCTCCCCCACAGCATGTGAGCCTGGGGAGTGTGAAGCCAGTCACGAGCTGGAATTACCGGCAGCTGGAGGCTGGAGGGACCCACGCTTCCGGAGAGTGGAGAGGCGATGTCAACAAAAGGAAGGGAGGGGCAGGCCTGGATAAGTGCTG
Organism: Ahaetulla prasina; assembly: GCF_028640845.1. Classification (NCBI taxonomy): domain Eukaryota; kingdom Metazoa; phylum Chordata; class Lepidosauria; order Squamata; family Colubridae; genus Ahaetulla; species Ahaetulla prasina. The sequence continues at coordinate 27,397,801 of NC_080548.1, read as the reverse complement.
AGTCATGGAGCCACACCCCATGGCCTATATAAAGGATCTGCTTTCTGGCATTCTTTGAGTCAGGCAAAGTCTAAATTGGATTTCTGAAGTCACATCCTGGTCTCCTGCCTGGCCTGAGAACTCTAACAGAACTTTGGCAAAGCTGCAGAGGCACGCTTGGTACGGACTTCCCCGACCCGGCCGTCAGAGGAGGAGTGGGACACGACAGAATGGAAGGAATCTGTTTTACCTGAGTGCCCCATAACTGGGGTTTGGAAACCCATTTCAGGGAAGGTGAAAGTCACAGTAGACGTCCTCTCCTGATGGAGAACCTGTGGCCCTTGTTGATAAAATGCAAGGGAGCCAAAATGTCCCATGTTGTCTGGTGGCAGGCGAGACGGATGAAAAAGAAATTGAACTGAATATTCTCTTCCAAACTTTTTTTTTATTTTTTTTATTTGCATTTATATCCCGCCCTTCTCCGAAGACTCAGGGCGGCTTACACTATGTCAAGCAATAGTCTTCATCCATTTGTATATTATATACAAAGTCAACTTATTGCCCCCAACAATCTGGGTCCTCATTTTACCTACCTTATAAAGGATGGAAGGCTGAGTCAACCTTGGGCCTGGTGGGACTCGAACCTGCAGTAATTGCAAGCAGCTGCTGTTAATAACAGACTGTCTTAGCAGTCTGAGCCACTCAAGGACCCTAGTCAAGTACCTGTACTTGACTACCTCAAGTACAGGTAGTCCTCGCTTTATGACCACATTTGAGGCCAAATTGTCTGTTGCTAAGTGAGACACTGGTTAAGCGAATTTTGCCCCATTTTACGACCTTTCTTAGAATAGAATAACAGAGTCGGAAGGGACCCTGAAGGTCTTCTAGTCCAACCCCCTGCTTAAGCAGGAAACCCTACACCACTTCAGACAAATGGTTGTAGAATAGAATAGAATAGAATAGAATAGAATAGAATAGAATAGAATAGAATAGAATAGAATAGAATAGAATAGAATAGAATAGAATAGAATTTATTGGCCAAGTGTGATTGGACACACAAAGAATTTATCTTGGTGCATATGCTCTCAGTGTACATAAAAGAAAAAAAATACCTTCATCAAGGTACAACATTTACAACACAAATGATGGTCATAGGGTACAATTTAACCCTTAATGATAGCAACAAAAAGTTACAGTCATACAGTCCAACCTCTTCTTAAAAACTTCCAGTGTTGGAGCATTCACAACTTCTGGAGGCAAGTTGTTCCACTGATTAATTGTTCTCACTGCCAGGAAATTTCTTCTTAGTTCTAAATACTTCTCTCCTTGATTAGTTTCCACCCATTGCTTCTTGTCCTGCCCTCAGGTGCTTTGGAGAAGAGCTTGACTCCCTCTTCTTTGGGGCAGCCCCTGAGATATTGGGAAACTGCTATCATGTCTCCCCTAGTCCTTCTTGTCATTAAACTAGACATACCCAGTTCCTGCAACCGTTCTTCATATGTTTTAGCCTCCAGTCCCCTAATCATCTTTGTTGCTCTTCTCTGCAATCTTTCTAGAGTCTCCACATCTTTTTTACATCGTGGTGACCAAAACTGAATGCAATATTTTTTTTTTATTTACATTTATATCCCGCCCTTCTCCGAAGACTCAGGGCGGCTTACAGTGTGTAAGGCAATAGTCTCATTCTATTTGTGTATTTACAAAGTCAACTTATTGCCCCCCCAACAATCTGGGTCCTCATTTTACCTACCTTATAAAGGATGGAAGGCTGAGTCAACCTTGGACCTGGTGGGACTAGAACCTGCAGTAATTGCAGGCAGCTGTGTTTTAATAACAGGCTTCTTACAGCCTGAGCCACACCGCGGCCAAATATTCCAAGTGTGGCCTTACCAAGGCCTTATAAAAGTGGTATTAACACTTCACGTGATCTTCATTCTATCCCTTTTTATGCAGCCCAGAACTGTGTTGTCTTTTTTGGCAGCTACTGCACACGGCTGGCTCATATGTTAAATGGTTCTTGCTGCGGTTGTTAAGTGAGTAACACGGTTGTTAAGCGAATCTGGCTTCCCCTTTGACTCTGCTTGTCAGTAGGTCACAAAAGTATCTAAAAAGGTGAAATCACGGCAACCAAACTAACGTTTATTAAAACTGAGATGTTTCGTTATTCACTTCTTCAGTCAAAATGAAAATTCGGATAGGCAGAGAGTCAGAAAGTCGTAGTAAGAACCATCACTGCCATACAGACTGCAAGGGGTTTCTCCCCGAAATGAAAAGCAACATGTAAAAATGAAGATTCAATCATCCAGGCCAAAAGTATCTGAAAAGGTTAACGCATGGGCCAAAAAAAAAAAAATCACAAAAGAGGATCACATGACTCCGGGACAATGCAACCATCATAAATATGAGTCCGTTGTCTAATGTCTGAATTTTGATCACATGACCATGGGAATGTTGCAACGGTCGTGTGAAAAATCATCCTAAATCCCTTTTTTCAGTGCCGTCGTAACTTCGAACATTCACTAAACGAACTGTTGTTAAGTCGAGAACTACCTCTAATCTCAAGGCAGAACAAGAATTCAAAACCCTGAAAAGGAACCACAAGATTGTGGTGTTTATCTTCAGCGAAATCACCACTTGCATCCAAACCAAAGCAGAAATACTGTATATCCTACCAACATGTTTTGTTTTGTTTCTTTAATCCCCCTGACATTGCCTTCAACACCTCCTTGGAGGAGAGACTAGCTTCAGGTGTCTCCAGTGGTTGGATTCAGCCGGTTCGCGCAAACCGGTAGTTAAATGGCAGGCTGGCCCCGCCCCTTCCAGGAGTCCCCACGCGCCCCATGTTGGCTCCTGGGTAAGTGCAAGGCGGCCTCCTAGGCCCAAAATGGGGAGCAGGGTGGTGGTGCTCCCCTCCCCCCATAGCCCATTTTTCCTCCCAGGGGAGTGCACGGAGTACCTGTCACACACCCCTGGTCACGCCCACTATGGCCACACCCACCCATCCAGTCCTTAGGGTAGAGAACCGGTTGTTAAATTATTTGAATCCCACCACTGGGTGTCTCTGGAGCAGCGTTTCTCAACCTTGCCGACTTTAAGACGTCTAGATTTCAACTCCCAAATTCCCCAGCCAGCCATGCACCCAATTTTTGACGACACAACCACGGGGGGCGGGTGTGTGTGTGGAAATGCTGTGTCAGTCGTAAGTGTGAGGACCGATGGTAAATCATCGTTCTCAGCACCCTTGCTACTTTAAAACAGTCGCTAAATGAACGCCTCTAAGACAAGGACAAGCTGCACGTTGAAGCCTGCAGCTTTTGGTACAAGGAGGCAAAAGACTTCCTGTTTTAAATTCACCTTTTAACAGGTTTTGTTCCCCCCCCCTTCCCCCAACCTCTTCAATCTTTCAAACTCTGACATTCCTTGTTAGTCTCATACGTATTTATTATAATTGACTTGTTCTTTGATCATGCTGACGTGCCATGAAATAAGGCAGCCTATTAATGCTTTAAATATTTAGCAACACGTTGGATGGAGTTATGTTTGAGAGTTCTGTTTTCTAAGCTGAGGAGAGGAGCAGCCAGCAAGCCAAGGCCTTTCAATTCAACTGGGAGGGATGTGTTTTGTGTGTGTGTGTGACAGGAGCTTGTGAAAAGGACGCACACATCCAGTGAATGGTTCAAGAGGGGCAGCCCCGTGAGTAGGGCACAAGTCACGACACACAGCCGTTCTTGCCAGAAGACCCTTTTTAATGACTGTCCACAAATGTTTCCTGCAGTTGAAAACCTCTACAGAAAGAAAGAATAACAACCGAGTTAACAAAGCCATATCTCTACTTGTATGGTCCCCAGTGCTCAAGCGAGCAAGATTACATCTGCTGGTGAAGATACCAGCAGCCTCCAGTGAGAACATTAAGAGTCACGGGAAGTTGGAGGGAAACAAATGTTCACAGGGAACACAAGTGCGTAAAAGTCAGGAAGGATATTCAGACTTCAGGAGACAGGCACTCCTCAGTTTTATGGCCACAATTGGAACCAGGCTGGTAAGCGAGTCCTGAACAATTTTATGACCTTTTTTTTTTGGCCAGGGTTGTAAATGAATCACGGCAGTCGTGGTTAACAACTGCACATTGGGGGTGACATGATAGCAGTGTTCCAATATCTCAGGGGCTGCCACAAAGAAGAGGGGGTCAATCTGTTCTCCAAAGCACCTGAGGGCAGGACAAGAAGGAATGGATGGAAACTAATCAAGGAGAGAAGCAACTTAGAACTAAGGAGAAATTTCCTGATAGTGAAAACAATTAATCAGTGGAAAAACCTGCCTCCAGAAGTTGTAGGTTCTCCAACACCGGAGGTTTTTAAGAAGACATTGGGCAACCATTTGTCTGAATTGGTACAGGGTCTTGAGCTGGGGGTTGGACTAGAAGACCTCCAAGGTCCCTTCCAACTCTGTAATTTTATTGTCCTGTTATGATTAAGTGAATCCAGCTTCCCTCTTTGATTTTGCTTGTCAGGATCCTGCTGGGAAGGTTTGCAAAAAGTGATTCGCATGATCCCAGGATGCTACAACTATCATAAATACATGCCGGTTGCCAAGCATCCAAATTTTTATCATGTGACCCCAGGGATTCTGCAACAGTAATAAGTGTGAAGATCAATTATAAGTTACTTTTTTCAATGCCGTTATAACTTGGAACTGTCACTAAATGAAATGGTTGTAAGTCTCAAACTACCTCTCTGCCTGTTGTCCTTAGAGAAGGATGAGGTAGCTTCAACAGAATGGACCAAGGCCAAATTTTGACAAGGGAAGTTGATCTCATGCCTAACAACATTTTATTTATAAATTCTGGCCAGACCATGGTACTTTTTAGATTCATTTGAAATGTTTGTGTTTTATGTAATGGGGAGGGGGTTGGGAGATGAAAAGCTTTGGATGTGGTTATTTGGATTGGAAGGGAAAATTTTATTCTATGTTTGGTTTATGTATAACAATACCTTGTGATTGACCCGGGAAGCCGGGGGAGGAGGGGAAGGTTGGGTTTTTTGGGAGGAGGGGAAAAAGGGGAAAATGTTTTTGTTTTTTAAAACTCTTTCAATAAAAATTCCCTTTGCAGGGAAAAAAAAAAAAGAAATGTTTGTGTTGATGCTTGTTCTGTTTTTGTTGGGTAATAAGATTAATGTGAGATTCTAATGTTGAGCCATTTTGCTGTAATATCTATTGTGGTTAGTTTTGTCTGATCTTATTGTATGTTAAGTCTAAGTAGTCCTTGACTTAACAACGGTTCATTTAGTGACCATTTGAAGTTACAATGGCACTGAAAAAGTACCGTGTTTCCCCGAAAATAAGACCCTGTCTTACATTTTTTTGCACCCCGAAATAAGCGCTTGGCCTTATTTTCAGGGAGGTCTTATTATTTTGGGGAACATGGAGCAAGATGGGGCTCCTCTTGCCATCTTACCCGATTTCCAGCTCTGTCTCCCTAACCCCAATCAGAGGAAATGGCGGGGACCGGCTGCACATGTGATTAAATATTTGGGGGAGGGCTTATTTTCGGGGGAGGGCTTGTTATCCGGGGAGGTCTTATTTTCGAGGAAACACAGTATCTTATGACCATTTTTCACACTTACAACCATTGCAGCATCCCCATGGTCACGTGATCAAAATTCAGACACTCCGCAGCTGACTCATGTTTACGACGGTTGCAGTGTCCCTGGGTCATGTGATCCCCTTTTGCAACCTTCTGACAAGCAAAGTCAATGGGGAAGCCAGATTCGCTTAACATCCATGTTACTAACTGAACAACTGCAGTCATTCACTTAACAACGGTGGCAAGAAGCGTTGTAAAAGGGGGCAAAATTCACTTAGCAACTGTCTCACTTAGCATTTGGGCTCCATTGTGGTTGTAAGTTGAGGACTACCTTTAAGTGACTCACAATTGCAGTTGTAAGCCAGGATGGTCATTGAGCGGGTCATCGTGTAACCATGCTCAATTTTATAACTTTTTTTCATAGTGGCTAAGTGAATTCAGCGGTTGTTGAGTGAATCCGTTGTTTGCTGTGAGGCATTTTTACCCAAAACAGAAAATAAACCTCGCTTTCTCAAAATAAACATCCATCACAGTTTTGTGACTCTGCAACACCGCAGAGGACAATAAATGTTGGCTAGTTGCTGAGAGCCCAAAATGCGGTCAGGGGAGTTGTCAGAATCTCAAACCTGGGTCATATATCCAAATATAACTTCTTCGGGGTCTGTTCTTTCATTCGCTAAGAGATTCATCGTAAATCAAGGACTACATGTGTAGGTTACCAATTATATTACAATCTATTCAGTTTTTTTTAAAAAAACTGGTATTTTAAATCTAATTTCTAAGTTAGGAAGTAAATGCTAGATTGCTTACGATGTCTTTCGTTTTAGGATTGGGTTTGGGGTTAGAATATTTTTTGTTCATTTGCTTTTTTTCGGCATTCATGACCACAGTTCGCCGGCATTTGTTTTCAAATGCTGCGATTCTTAAAAACGATTCATTCCCCTTTAAAAAGTCATTAACGTCATTGTGCCTATCCAGGTTGACCCTTCTAGATGCAGACACCTGGAAAACACATGCCAGCCCCTGATCTTCAAGCAAGACAACACTTTTCGGAAAATTTGCTGCTTTTGAAAACAGTTTATTTACAGGAGGCAGTTTAATCCTCCTTTTCCAGACAACGAAACAACCCTAAAAATATTCCAGAGAGGAAAGCTAAAGACAAATTAAACCGAGTACCAAATAATGTATCTTTTTTTGAAATTATTCCAAGGGTAAAACAGTGTGACTAAAACACAGTGCAATATAGGGTCAAAAATGCCGTGAATTTTTTTTGAGAGCCAATCTCAGATGCCAAAAAGATATTCAATAGATGCCAGACCACACTTTCTAAGAAAGCACTCCGTACAGGAGAGATGAGAAATTGAGGCAGATGAAAGGATCTGTCATTCTGAAGAGGAATCCAGAGGCTCTCCATAACTGATGGATCTGATCCTCCAGGGAAAGTTTGACCCACTCCAAACTCCATTCACTTGAAAGACAATCCATCATCATCATCATTTTTTAACGACCCCATCATCCCTTGCTGGGTGGAGTCTGGGCAACTGAATGGAGCTAGCAGAGTGTTTTAATGGCCGGATGCCCTTCCTGTCGCCAATGCGGAGTTTTGTTCAGCAGATATATTCTCATTGTGTCCAGAGAGAGAAATATCTGCCTCTACCTAGGATCGAACTCAAAGCCTCCTGATTGTGAGGTGAGAAATCCACCTCTAGGCTACCGCACCACCCCTATCCATATGGAGGCTAAAACTTATGATGAATGGTTGCAGGAACTGAGCATGTCTAGTCTAACAAAGAGAAGGACTAGGGGGGATATGGTAGCAGTCTTCCCATATTTGAGAGGCTGGCAGTCTGGCACAGAAAAGAGTGGGGGATCAATGTACTCTCCAAAGTACCTAAAGGCAGGACAAGACGCAGTGGAATGGAAAGTAATCAAGGAGAGAAGCAACCTAGAACTAAGGAGAAATTTCCTGACAGTTAGAACAAATAACCAGTGTAACGGCTTACCTCCGGAAGCTGTTGGGTGCATCAACATTGGAGTCCCAAAGGTGCTTTTTCAAGAGGCAACTGGACTTCCTTTGTTTTTTCTTGAAGACATTTCGCTTCTCCATCTCATATCAAATAAAATAAATAAATAAAAGTACTCATATCAAATGATCTAAGTGCCAAAGCCCACGGTAACAACATCGCCAAAAAGGCATTAAGGGTTGTAAACCTAATCTTGCGTAGCTTCTTCTCCGGTAATATTACACTACTAACCAGAGCATACAAAACATTTGCTAGACCAATTCTCGAATACAGCTCGTCTGTTGGGAACCTGCCCTGCATATCGGACATAAATACAATCAAGAGAGTCTAGAGATATTTCACAAGAAGAGTCCTCCACTCCACTGCTTGCAACAAAATACCTTATGCCACCAGATTTGAAATTTTGGGCTTAGAAAATTTCGAACTACACTGCCTTGGTATGACCTAAGCATAGCTCATAAAATTATCTGCTACAATGTCCTACCAGCCAATGAATACTTCAGCTGCAACCACAACAATACAAGAGCACACCAGATATACAAACTTAAGGTAAACCGCACCAAACTCAATTGCAGAAAATATGACTTCACCAACAGAGTGGTCAGTGCCTGGATTGCACTACCTGACTCTATGGTTTCATCCCCAAACCCCCAAAATTTTAACCTTAGACTGTCTACTGTTGACCCCATTCCTAAGAGGTCTGTAAGGGATGTGCATAAGAGCACCAGCGTGCCTACTATCCCAGTCCTAATGTTCCCTTTAATTGTATTCATTTTATATATTCAGTTCATGCTTATATTTATATATATTATCTAATACATACTCAATAAATAAATAAACAAACAAACAAACAAACAAATAAATAAATAAATAAATAAATAAATAAATAAATAGCTTCTTCAGTTCCTTGGGGCAACCATGACTTGGATGACTGAGAATCTCCATAGACCCATGATGGAAAACCTATATGGTACGTGTGCCCGAAGTGGCACGCAAGCAAGCCATGTTGCCTGGCATGCACGGCATCACCCATTCCTCTTCTGGGTTTCTGGCACGCATGCGCGTGCAACAATCAGCTGGCCTTCATGCGTGCTTCAGTGCCAGAAACTGGAAGAGCTGGTCTTCTGTTTTCCTGTATGAGCATGCGCGCTGGCCAGCTGATCGTTGCCTGCACATGTGCGCCAAAAACAGGGTTGCGGCCCAAACGAGCATGTGCACAGCTCCTGCCATCACTGCCATAGACCATCCAACACTGGATGTTTTCAAGAAGAGACCAGAATGATTTAGGGCAGTGGTGGCGAACCTTTTATTCACCGAGTGCCGAACAGGTATGCGCTATGTGCTCTTTGCGTGCATGCGTGCTATCCGCACTATTGCACGGCTCCTCCCTCATGCACTGTGCGCACAACCACACCATCTGTGCATGTGTGCACACAGTTTTCACACATGCAATGCGCACATGTGAACGCTGTTGTTGTGCCTCGCCCGCCCCCCTCTCCGCAGCAGGGCCCCTCTCATCTCCTGTTATCTCAGCCAGAGACTGATAGTGCAGACGAATGGCCTGGCATGCCTCCAGCCCCCAGTCCTGGCACCATGCCCGGACAGACTGAGCAAATAACACCCCCCCCCCACAGCGTGTGAGCATGAGGAGCATGAGGAGCATGAAGCCAGTCACGAGCTAGAATTGCCGGCAGCTGGAGGGTGGACAGATCCATGCTTCCGGAGAATGGAGAGCGACGTCAGCAAAAGGAAGGGAGGGGCAGGCCTGGATAAGTGCTGAGTCATGGAGCCACACCCATGGCCTATATAAAGGATCTGCTTTTTGGCACTCCTTGAGTCAGGCAAAGTCTCCTCTGGTTGCTGAAGTCACACCTTGGATTCCTGCCTGCCCTGAGAACTCTGACAGGAATTTGGCAAAGCTGCAGAGGCTTCATGGCCACGTTTGAGACAGACTTTCCAGGTGACTGGGGTGACAGCTCACATGCCCAGAAAATGGCTCTGCGGGCCACCTCGGGCATGCGTGCCATAGGTACGCCATCACGGGATTAGGGTCTACTGCTTGAGCAGGGGGTTGGGCTAGAAGACCTCCAAGGTCCCTTCCAACTCTTATCATTCTGTTTACATCTCCTCCCTATCTGGATTACTCAGCCGCTTATCGGCCTTCGCGCAGTCCGTTAATCAGAAAGGACATGCTGAAGTTCACGTTAATATATGTTTCTCAGGAAGAAAAGAAAAAAAAGTCAATTTTTGATCAAGTCTGTTTGTCTGCCAGAGTGATGCCTTCAGGGCAAGCTTGAGAGATGGGGATTCAGGATGGTTTAGCGCTGGGTTCTTTTTTGTTGTTTTTTTGCCCTCTTTCTCCATCAGAAATGCCAGCCTGTCCGTGGCACTGAAGCAGAACTCCCGCTGGTTCGCCAGAGCTGCTCCAAAGGTAGAACATCCAGGCATGCAGATAATGGGTACTAATGACCATCTCTGCAACTGCTCACTGTAAAATGGATTCATGCCGCCAGCGTTTCTGATGGCCTCACTCCATTTACCTCGTCTGAGACAGCAAATGTGCCAGGCTGTTACCATCTTGACCAGCCCTGTCCTTTCCTTCTCCTGCTACCACCCAGAGAGGGGACGTAGTTTATAAAGGTGCCAAGCTGACTTCTTCAGTGACTCCTGCCAGGTTTCTCTTCCCTGTGTTTAAAAGGAGGTTACTTACCAGGGATGGTCTTCACTTACTTTCCCTACCGGTTCGCAAATGTGAGCGGATGTGTGTGCGTGCTCGTTTCACTCACACATGCCCTGTCCCCGCATGTGCCCTGCCTTCCGCGCATGTGGTTTGCTGGCGTGCACGCTTTCCATGCATGCACCCGGCCTCAAAAATATGCCTAAATAAGACATATATCCAGGGCGGGTGGGCAGGCCCACCAGCAATTTCCGCTACCGGTTCGGGCGAACCGATCTGAACCAGCTGAATGTTACCTCTGTTACTTACCCTCCTAGAACTGGCAAATGAGCCAAACAAAATAAATACAGGCAGTCCTCGAATTACATCAGTTTGTTTAGTGACAGTTCGAAGTTTCGACGGCACTGAAAAAGGTGAGTTATGACTGTTTTTCATGCTTACGACGGTTGCAGCATCCTGTTGTGGTCCGCCAGCAGCCTGCGAAGCTGGCAACGGAGTCGGACAGCGATGAGGCTGAGGTGAGGCCAGGGCCATCGGGGAGAGAGGTGTGGACTCCAGAGCCTCCAGAGACTGATAGTAGTGAGGCAGAGGAACAGGAGGAGCCTGTTCCTAATGCACGCATGAGAAGAGCTGCTCTTGCCTTCTGATAGCTCTTCTCATACATGCATTAGGAACAGGCTCCTCCTGTTCCTCTGCCTCACTACTATCAGCCTCTGGAGGCTCTGGAGTCCGTACCTCACTCCCCGATGGCCGCAGGCTGCTGGCGGACCACAACACATCCCCCATGGCTCAGATGCTTGGCAACTGGCTCAGATTTATGACGGTTGCAGTGTCCCAGAGTCACATGATCCCCTTTTGTGACCTTCTGACAAGCAAAGTCCATGGGGGAGCCAGATTCGCTTAACGACTGTGTTACTAGCTTAACAACTGCAGTGATTCGGTTAACAAATGTGGCAAGAAAAGTCGTAAAATGGGGCGAAACTTTATCTAACAAATTTCTCACTTAGCAACATAAATTCTGGGCTCAATTGCTGTCGTAAGTCAAGGACTACCTGTATGTGACCAACTGTCAAGGGAGCCGCACATTCCAAAAGCACGCGCGCGCGCACACACACACACACACACACACATCAAACTGACATTTTATGCCTGCAGTATTCCAGTCATCTAAGTGGAACTGGGCTCCATTGAACTCAATTTCCACGTTCACACACTTTTGTACGCTTCAACACAAATCTCAAAGATTTTTGCACAAGCTTTTGGTACGCCCCCCCACGCCCCCCTGTACTGCACACTGTTCTTCAAGCAAGAGGCACATTAACGTAGCAACTCTGACAGTGCCAACGGAAACATTTTTTTTTTGTAAAATAAATATTCGTAGGGGATAAAAGATGGATCAATCCACTGAATTTCTACTAGGGCTATTATAGAAAGCGTGCACAATTCTGGGAAACCACTAGAGGGCAGCAAAGCTAGGCTTTTTGTAAGAACTCCTTTTGCTGCCCTCCAGTGGCTGATCAGGTTGTTGCATTGCAGATAGGATAGCTCTAGTAGCTTGTAAACCGATTATTCCAAACAACAGTGACATCAAAGAAAAAAAATTGCAAAATAAGAATTGGAAAGGGAGCAAATAAAAGGCACAGTGCAGTTTAAAAGGACTGGGGAAATATCAGCTCTTCATGCTTCAGTGGAAGAATGGGCCATATGAGTGCAGAATTGATTGATTTAAAACTATTTCAGAAAAAGAAGAAGAAACAGCTAAAGCAGAAATGTTCACTTTGTAGTAGGAGGAGAAAAACCCACAAAGGATCACATTTGTCACAATCGTTTAAAAAAATGTCTCTAGGCAGAAATGATCTGGCTTTGACCATCATTTGGACATCTGTTGGATCACAGCTTGGACAATTCCATTCAGGAGCAAACAAGTCATGGATTTTCATTACAATAAAGGTAGATATTTCAGCATGATTAAAACTCGGAGCTGGCATGCACTGGAGGAGAGCGAATCCAAACTCCTCCAAAGCTGTCCAGGAGTCTGCCTGGTTTGAGTTAAGTGCTGTGCGTGGCTCCAGCTTTTGCAGTTTGTTAGCTATGATTTATGGCTTATCCTCAGTGAACCAGACATTTCGGCTTGAGCAAATCTTAGTTACACCAAAACATGGCTCACTATGATATGCAAACCTGCTCGTTAATGTGGCGCTTTGAATCCAAGATGGAAATCCATGCTAAACTAATTAAGGAGAGAAGCAACCTAGAACTAAGGAGAAATTTCCTGACAGTGAGAAGCATTAACCAGTGGAACGACTTGCCTCCAGAAGTTGTTGATGCTCCATCACTGGAAGTTTTTAAGAAGAGCTTGGAAAGCCATTTGCCTGAAAGGCTGCATAAAGAGAGGGATAGAATCAAGATCACGTGAAATGTTAATACCATTTTATAATGCCATGGTAAGGCCGCACTTGGAATATTGCATTACATTGTGGTCGCCACTATCTTAAAAAAAGAGGTTTGACTCTAGAAAGAGTGCAGAGAAGAGCAACAAAGATGATTAGGGGACTGGAGGCTAAACCTATGAAGAACGCTTGCTGGAACTGGGTATGCCTGGTTTGATGAAAAGAAGGACTAGGGGAGACATGATAGCAGTCTTCCAATATCTCAGGGGCTGCCACAAAGAAGAGGGAGTCAAGCTATTCTCCAAAGCCCCTGAAGGCAGGACAAGAAGCAATGAGTGGAAACTAATCAAGGAGAGAAGCAACCTGGAACTAAGGAGAAATTTCCTGACAGTGTGAACAGTTAACCAGTGGAACAACTTGCCACCAGAAGTTGTGGGTGTTCCATCACTGGAAGTTTTTAATACAAGACTGGACAGCCGTCGTGTTGTGTCTTGCCCGCTCTCACAGCAGCCGGGGCCTTCTTATCTGCTCCCGAACACGGAGGAATGTATGCCTCCCGGCCCCAGTCCTGGCTCCATGCCCAGACAAGCTGAAGAGGAGGGGGCACCTCCCAGTCCCAGCCCTGGCTCCATGCCCAAGCAGGCTGCAGAGGAGGGAGCACCCCCGGCCTCAGCCCTGGCTCCATGCCCAGGCAAACGGAACAGCTAGACCCCTCCCCCTCCTCCACAGCATGTGAGCCTGAGGAAAGTTTATTTCCAACAGCTGCTGATTGGAGTGACCCTCGCATCAGAAGACTGGATAGGCGGAGGCAACAGAAGGAAGGGAGGGGCAGGCCTTAATGAGTGCTGAGTCATGGAGCCACACCCCATGGCCTATATAAAGGATCTGCTTTCTGGCAGTCTCTGAGTCAGGCAAAGTCGAACATATCTTGCTGAAGTCACTTTCTGGTCTCCTGCCTGCTCTGAGGACTTTGCTAGGACTTTGGGCAGAGCTGCAGAGGCAAGCCTGATTCGGATTTCCCTGACCCGGCCGTCAGCGGAGGAGTGGGACACGACACATCTGTCCAAAAAGGTATAGGGTTTCCTGCCTGAGCAAGGTGTTGGGTTAGAAGACCTCTAAGGTCACTTCCAACTCTGTTCTGTTCTGTTCTGTTCTGTTCTGTTCTGTTCTTATAAAGAGTGAGCCAGCAGTAAATAGTATAGGGCAGGGTTGAAATTCACATTTTTTTTTACTACCGGTTCTGTGGGGTGGCTTGGTGACCCTAGCTTGGTGGGCGTGTCAGGGGAAGGATATTGCAAAATCTCCATTCCCACCCCACTCTGGGGCCAGCCAGAGGTGGTATTTGCTGGTTCTCCGAACTACTCCAAATTTCCGCTACCGGTTCTCCAGAACCTGTCAGAACCTGCTGGATTTCATCCCTGGTATAGGGCTTTGAGCAGAGGGTTGGACTAGAAGATCTCCAAGGTCCCTTCCGTTATCCTGTTCTGTTATTCTGCCTCCTCCCTCTCCCGCTTGTCTTGAAAGGAAGATTTTGAAACCAACCATTTTACAAAGGCACAAGAAGATGAGGATAAAAAGCCACATTTTAGCAAGCTTTTTCACTTAGAGCTCGTCCTTCTATCACTTCCAGCTCTGCCAGTAATTCAAAAAGATGAACCTCTATACATGTGGACAGCTGTTCTGCCGTTCTTGCTCTAGCAAACAAAATAATGTTCTCGCTGAAATTCCGAACTGGAAATCCTGGCTGCTCTTGCCAACTGTAAAGCAGTATTAAAGCTGTACTTCACAACGTTGGCCAAATACGCTCAACCCCTTTTTCTTCTGACAGATGTTATTACCCAGGAGTTATTAAATCATACCACCTGTTGTTGTTAATTTCTTTCTGGCGCACATAGATAACGAAACCCTTCAGCAGCCACGGGCAATTTCTGTATTGCAATCCCGTTCGGGGCTGGAGCTGCTGACTGGGTCTTCTGATCAATGAAAATGAAATACCGCCGTTGCTTTTCCCTCGCTACGGAGGGCAAAATCGGCCCTGCAAGACGTTAGGGCAGGGGTCTCCAAACTTGGCAACTTTTAAGACTTGTGGACTTCAACTCCCAGAGGAATTCTGGGAGTTGAAGTCCACAAGTCTTAAAAGTTGCCAAGTTTGGAGACCCCTGCATTAGGGGCTGCCTTTTCTTTCTTTTTTTCTTTCTTTCTTTCTTTCTTTCTTTCTTTCTTTCTTTCTTTCTTTCTTTCTTTCTTTCTTTCTTTCCAGCTTTTCCAACTTTTACTGTGAGTTAAAGCACACAAAAACCGCCCTTAGCAAAAGAAAAGCGGTTTAAGCCGAGCGGCATTGATTTCCAAGTCTGAGGTCGCTTCCAATGCTGTTATCTTTGCTTCCTTAAATAGCAAGGCGATATGTTTGGTTCAAATCATCACCCACACCAAGTATGGGTCAGCCACAGCAAGCAAGATCACGTATTGGATGGGATCAAGGTGGACTTTCTGAAGTGGTGGCCAAATTCTGCTACTCATCTAGCTTTTGGCAGAATCTGTACCTGCTGCAAAAATGGCCTGACATGAGATGCTTCCCCAATGGGTTGGGAGAAAACGACTTGTAAGATCTGGTTCTCTGACAGATCGATTCCTGATACCTTTAAGTAAACCACCAGCTATAGAACTCCCAAAGAGAACCCACTGATATAATTTAAAGCTGAGGGGAGGAGGGGACTCAGAAAGTCTCCACCTTAATATGTACTGCAGTAGATTGGTTCTAAATAAAAAACTAGTTCCCTTGCTGGAATTCTTATACTGTTATTCTCTCATCATAATAAATCTTGATAAAGAGAACTCTGAATTTATGTCTGATTCTGATGGTATAGTCCACCATAAAGTAATTTCCAAAGAATTTTAATCCCAATAGGAAGTCACTTCTCTGTACGCATAATATCAACCATGCTGGAGACCCAAGCCAATCTATTTCCAGTTTAACTGTGATGTACCTGCAACTTCTGCTAGGGAGTTGTTCTGTGGCTTTTAGTCTACCCATTGGAAGGAACTCATCTTTCAACTTTTCTCCAAATCTTAAACTCTTTTCTACTAACAAATCCTGTAAATCCAAAGGACATGGAATTTCCCTTCACTAACCCAGCCAGGGAGGAATGAAGCAAGTAGCTTCAACAGGGAACGAGGGCTTATAAATTAGCAAAAAAATGTATTCCCCTTCCCTTCTTCTCCTTCTCCTCCTTCTTCTCCTTCTCCTTCTCCTTCTCCTCCTCCTTCCCCTTCCCCTTCTCCTCCTCCTCCTCCTTCTTTCTCCTCAGAATAACAGAGTTGGGAGGGACCTTGGATGTCTTCTAGTCTTTCTATACTACTTCAGACAAATGGTTATCCAACATCTTCTTAATAACTTCCAGTGTTGGAGCATTCACAACTTCTGGAGGCAAGTTGTTCCACTGATTAATTGATCTAACTGTCAGGACATGTCTCTTTAATTCTAAGTTGCTTCTCTCCTTGATTAGTTTCCACCCATTGCTTCTTGTCCTGCCCTCAGGTGCCTTGGAGAACAGCTTGACTCCCACTTCTTTGGGCCAGCCCCTGACATATCAGAACACTGCTATCATGTCTCCCCTAGTCCTTCTTTTCTTCTCCTTCTCCTCTTCCTCCTTCTCCTTCCTCCCTTCCCTCTTCCTTCCTTCTTTCCTTCCTTCCTTCCTTTCCTTCCTTCCAGATGCGAGGAGGATATCTTGGGGTCTCCCTCAGCAGGATTTGTCTAAGTTGTGCTGCTGGTTCCTTGCGCTCACCATTTCAAGTCAGAAACCTTTATTCTGCTTCTGAAGGTTTGGGGATACCAGCAGCAGTACTGAATTAAAAGTGCCCTCAATTGACAAGAGGCAATTAGACTCCATCAACGTTGCCACCAGAAGGCTACTGCAGAAGAGACGTTTCCCGTCTCGTGAAGATACCGCCTGAAAAGAAGAGCTAGCCTTAAAAGGTATAATTGGCAGCCGCTGACTTCTTTCCTTCGTCTTTCTTTTCCTCTGGCTCTTTCTTACCTTCTTCAACCCCCGTTTCTTTTTCCTCCCCCCCTCCACCTTTCTTCTTCGCAGTTTCACTGTGCAGTCTTGGTGGTCAGACAGGCCCAGTTGTCTGTGAAACCAGATGTAAAAGCATGAAAACGGGAGGAGGCACATGAGTCCCCATGGTTATTATAGGCCCTTCAGACATGAATCAGCCAAGAGTCGCTCATAAGAACTCATTGGGGAACTCATTGGAGACGGCAGAGCTGAAAGGAGAAGGATGCTGGGTGTGGGGTCTTCTAAGCTTGGCTTTCCATCTGATCACCGGTGGCTAAGAAACGTGCTGAGATAATTGACTCAGGGAATCTCTGCTCCGTTCGATGCTTGACTCAAAAGGCCGGCTCCTGCAGGTCAGAGAAGAGGTTGAAAAGGAAGAAAAAGGCAAGAAGGAAGAGTGGTACCAGAGGACAATACACCACCCCGACCCTCTCTCCCTCTATGAGAAAGGGCATCTTCCTCACCAGCAAATGTGCGCGTTTAGCAGAGCTGAGAGCTCGCAACTTGCCCAGGCTATCGGCTTCCCCTAAAGCTGACCACTATGCCGACTCCATAAATCACTCTGGAGCACGAATAAACAGTAAACGAGGCAGGAAGCCACGTTTCTACAGGCCACGCAGCAGGGAAAAGAAATCAACAGTTGCCCAGAGGCAAGGCACAGATGCTGGCTGAAAGAAAAGGTGGGGAGGGGGCGGGAAGGGAGGAGAGGCTACAGAGAGGGCTTTGAAAAAAGAGCCCTTCGTATTATTTTAAAATACGTTTTTCCCTCCCTCCGAACTTTTTAAAGGAAAGGTAACAGCAGGAGGAGGAGGAAGAGGGGAGGGGAAGGGAAGGAGAGAGAGAGAGGGAGGGAGGGAGGAGGAGGGGGAGAGAGAGGGGAGGAGGAGGAAAGGAGGGAGAGAGGGAGGCGGAAGGGACACAAGGAGGGAAGAGTAGGGAGAGAGGAGGAGGAGGAGGGAGAGGAGAGGAGGAGGAAGGAGGAGGAGGAAGGAGGAGAGGAGGAGGAGGAGGAGGGGAGGGGAGAGGAGAGGGAGGAGGAGGGAGAGAGGAAGAGGAGGAGGAAGGAGGAGGAAGGGAGACAAGGAGGAGAGGAGGGAGGGAGAGGGGAGGAGGAGGGGGAGAGAGGGAAGAGGAGGAGGAAGGGAGGAGGAAGGGAGACAAGGAGGGGAGAGGAGGGGAGAGAGGGAGGGAGAGAGAGAGGGAAGAGTAAGGGAGAGAGGGAGTGAAGAGGAGGGGGAGGGAGGAGGAGGAGCGGGGAGAGAGGGAGGAAGAAAAAATAAAGTATTTTTATAATAAATAAAAAGTATTTGTTATATTGGATCCTGTATTTGTCACCTTAAAGGTTCTTCAAAAATTAAGGGCTTGTTTTTTAGACTAAAAAAAATTAAATTGGACCTATTAAAAATAAATCCCACAAAGAAAATACAAAGCCCACTTTGGTTAATAGGCAGTATTTTATTTGAAGTGCAGTGTTTTATGTATATATGTGTGTGTCTATTTCTCTCTCTCTGTGTGTGTATGTGTTTTACAGAGGAAAGGCAACAATACTTCAGATTTCAAGATTTCAGTCTCTGTGGCAGATGGTGGGGGGGG
Source organism: Ahaetulla prasina (assembly GCF_028640845.1). Classification (NCBI taxonomy): domain Eukaryota; kingdom Metazoa; phylum Chordata; class Lepidosauria; order Squamata; family Colubridae; genus Ahaetulla; species Ahaetulla prasina. Next base: position 27,379,493 of record NC_080548.1, on the reverse strand, counting down.
GAAACACCCTAAACTGGGTCCTATTATAGCCAGTTCCTGGACATTACATCCCTTGGTATCTCCCTGAAGGGGGGTGAAGTTGCATCTATGCACCAAGCAGAAGAAAGGAGCAGAATCCGCACTCAAACTGCAGGTGGAGGGGCATCTCTTTGAAGGCCCCCATGCATTCAAACAAAACGCTTCCTTGAACACGGCAATGCAGTCCTATAGGCAGGAAAAGTGTAATTCAGCCTCTTTCTCTTGGCTACTTTTTTATATTTGCCTTTTTTTTTTAAAGACGCGTTTATATTGCAGAATTTCTTAAAAAGGCATGTGTTCCCCACATCTGTAATGTGAATTGGTACAGTCCGCTGTACCGTCTATGAGTACGGCTCAATGGGATGTGTAGAGGGGACAATAGGATGGTCTGAATCACTGAACTGAGAAACTTCTCCTTTTAGCTAACACCGCTATGAAGTTCTGCATCAGGGCTTAGCTGTAGAGCTTTTGATCTCGTAAAGTGTTCTGTCATCCATCTTTGGGGCTGAGCAAGGCTTTAAATCCACATCTGTGTGGTACAAAATGAAACAGAATTTCACCACACTTGGGCAGACTTAACCCTAGTTTCCAATGGGAAGCTGTAAGCATCTTCGACCAAGGCATGTCCAAAAAAAACCCCAGAATTCCTGGAAGCTTAGCACTCAGACAAATTGGCCACCAACAGGCACACAAAGATAAACAACATCTACACACCGTTCAAAAGAGATCATCGAAAATCCAAAAAGGAAAGAAAAAGACCCAAAGACCTCCTCACTAGCAATCAACACCCAGATGAACCATGACAACATGAGACCAACCATCAAAAAATAAACAATACCCCCAATGAAGGAACTATCAACTCAGACAAACAAGTTAACAATAAACAACAGACTTTGATGAACGTATCTTTTCTTTTAAGTACACTGAGAGCATATGCACCAAGACAAATTCCTTGTGTGTCCAATCACACTTGGCCAATAAAAAATTCTATTCTATTCTATTCTACTTGAACATTGGGTGCTATCTAACAAAACGAAATTCAAAGGTGAAAAAAGTAAGGTTCTACATTTAGGCAAGAAAAACAAAATGCGCAGGTACAGTATAGGTGGTACCTCACTCAATAGTAGCGACTGTGAGAGGGATCTTGGAGTCCTAGTGGACAACCACTTAAATATGAGCCAGCAGTGTGTAGCAGCTGCCAAAAAAGCCAACACAGTTCTAGGCTGCATAAACAGAGGGATAGAATCAAGATCACGTGACGTGTTAATACCACTTTGTAAGGCCTTTGTAAGGCCACACTTGGAATACTGCATTCAGTTTTGGTCGCCACGATGTAAAAAAGATGTGGAGACTCTAGAAAGAGTGCAGAGAAGAGCAACCAAGATGACTAGGGGACTGGAGGCTAAAACATATGAAGAACGGTTGCAGGAACTGGGTATGTCTAGTTTAATGAAAAGAAGGACTAGGGGAGACAAGCAGGGTTCCAATATCTTAGGGGCTGCCACAAAGAAGAGGGAGTCGGGCTGTTCTCCAAAGCACCTGAAGGCAGGACAAGAAGCAATGGGTGGAAACTAATCAAGGAGAGAAGCAACTTAGAACTAAGGAGAAATTTCCTGGCAGTGAGAACAATTAGTCAGTGGAACAACTTGCCTGCAGAAGTTGTGAATGCTCCAACACTGGAAGTTTTTAAGAAGATGTTGGACAACCATTTGTCTGAAATGGTGTAGGGTTTCCTGCCTAAGCAGGGGGTTGGACTAGAAGACCTCCAAGGTCCCTTCCAACTCTGTTTATTCTATTCTATTCTATTCTATTCTATTCTATTCCAATAACAGCCTAATCAAGGAACCACCAAGATTACTGCCCACCAATATTGATAAGGCAAGTCGCTAGTATATAAAATGAGAGCAAATGTCACTTCTTTCAAACACTGATAACGTTACCCAGTTTCGTAATGAAACAAGCAAGATCAGAGAGCAGCCCTCAAAATAAAACTGCTTCTCCAACCTGGAGTGTCCAGATAGGCTGTCTACCGTTTTTCTTATTTATTATTCTCAGCTAACTAATTAGGGATTGGAAATCAACATACCTGAAAAATACCAGCTTGGCAAGATTGCCCTACCAAATCTAGCATGTTCCCTTGCACCAGTGGGTGGGATTCAAGTAATTTAACAACCGGTTCTCTGCCCTAATGATTTCTTCCAACAACCAGTTTACCAAACCGCTCAGAAAGTTAACAACCGATTCTCCCGAAGTGGTACGAACTGGCTGAATCTCATCACTGCCTTGCACCATCTTCTCCATGCTACCCAACTCCATGTTTTGGTGCTCAACAATTGCCAAATCTTTTAGAGAAACCTATGCAAATTCAAATGAAGAATGGCAAAATTGGAACCTAGGAGGTAACATCTCTGGTTTCTTTTTATGGGCACGAACACTGCGCTTCTATCAATCTGTGCACATTAATATGCCAACTTTATTATACAACTAAAGAAGAAATGAGAAGGCGTCTATTTGAAAAGTAGTCATGAACAGTAGGCTTAGTATACAAAATTGGAGCCCATAAAGCTATTTGGCCATAAAATCAAACTTCATCAGTAGTAACTACATAAAGGCAGCAGCGAGTAATGGATTGAAGTTGCTGGACAATTTTCAAAATACAGACATTGATGAAATTACAATAATAATCATAGTTTGGCACAGTAAGGCACAAAATTCTACTCCTGGTTTCTCATCTCAGAGTGTTTTAAAACCCCTAATATTCACCCAGCCCAATCTCCTGCGTTGAGAGAGCCTCATTTCTAGACACATATTCTTGATAAGTAAAATGAGCGGGATGGTGGCCTAGCGATGAAGATACTCGCCTCCTATCCAGAAGGCTGAGAGTTCAATCCTAGGTAGCAGCAGATATTTCTCTCCTAGGGTGCAAAGAAAAATAATCTACTGTGAACTCCAAGTAGGTGTCAGGAAGGGCATCCGGTCAATAAATGCTCAGCTCCATCTAATGGCCTTGAATCTTCCCTAAATTAAGGGAATGCAGAGCCGTAAAAAGGCGTTATTCTGGATAGGTAAAGTCAGGCTTCAAATGTAGAATGGACTGCATATTCTTTGATCCACAAGTACTTCAAAATGGCAGATGGATTTCTAAAATCCACAGAATTTCATAGGGAAGACTCTCACCTTCCTGAATGCTACTTTTAAGGTCATAAAAAAAAACAACCAGAAGTAAGCAAAACAAAAGGAAGGGGAACCCTACTTGATTATATTTTTCAAGTTGATAAATATTGATGTCAAAGGCTGGCAGGAATGAATTCGTGGTCAGGTTCTGCCTCCCACATGGACCCATTTCTGTTGGGACATCCATGAGACTGATTCTGTCGTGTCCCACTCCTCCCCTGACGGCCGGGTCAGGGAAGTCTGTATCAAGCGTGGCCACAAAGCCTCTGCAGCTTTTCCAAAGTTCTGTCAGAGTTCTCAGGGCAGGCAGGAGTCCAAGGTGTGACTTCAGCAAACCAGATTAGACTTTGCCTGACTCAAAGAATGCCAAAAAGCAGATCCTTTATATAGGCCATGGGGTGTGGCTCCATGACTCAGCACTTATCCAGGCCTGCCCCTCCCTTCCTTTTGCCTCTCCATTCTCCGGAAGCGTGGATCTGTCCACCCTCCAGCTGCCGCCAATTCCAGCTCGTGACTGGCTTCATGCTCCTCATGCTCACATGCTGTGGGGGAGGGGTTTATTTGCTCGGTCTGTCCAGGCATGGTGCCAGGACTGGGGGCTGGACGCATGCCAGGCCGTTTGTCTGCACTATCAGTCCCTGAGAGGGGCCCGGCTGCGGAGAAGGGGGCGGGCGAGGCACAACAGATTCCCTTCTCTTGGTGGGCGTGGCTTGTGTGTGGAGTCATGTGACTGGGTGGGCATGGTTATGTGACCAGTGTGTGTGTGTGTGTGTGTGTGTGTGTGTGTGTGTGTGTGTGTGTGTGTGTGTGTAAAGACAGAAACTCACTAACAATGTCCTGCTGGAGCAGGGTTGGACTAGATGACCTCCAGGTCCCTTCCAGCCCTGGATTATCCTCTGAAACTGCATCTAGTACCAGGTTTCCTTCCTTCTTCTCCTTTTTCCTCCCTCCCTCCCTCTCTCTCTCCTTCTCTCTCTCTCCCTCTCTTTCTTTCTTTCTTTCTTTCTCTCTCTCTCTCCCTCTCGTTCTTTCTTTCTCTCTCTCTCTTTCTAACAAACCCCCCTACCCACCCATTTTTTGCCTAACAGGCTTCAGCATTTTTACCTTTTAAAAAAATGCTTTTAAAAATAATTTTAAAAAGGCTCTGACGATCGCGTGGCTCAGCTGGGCATTGACCTGGGGGGGAGGGATTTTTGCTGCCGGTTCTCCGAACCACCCGCTGCCATCGCTACCGGATCGGCTGATCCGGTCCGAACCGGGAGCATTTCACTCCTGGTCTCCAATCCCTGGACCATGCACTGCTACCGGGTCACGGACCGTTGGGAACGAACGAGGCTCCCAAAGTGGCGAGTGAAGTTTCCTTTGCGCATGTGCAGGATTTAAACTGGCAAAACCACCACCACCACTGCCATGGGTTCACAGAATTAAAAAGTTTGGGGACCCCTTAATTAAAGGACAGAAGCTGTTTCCTACCCTGAGATAAAACAGGCTTTGCATCTTGGGGGTTATCACTCTAAGAAGCTCCCGTATTTCTGTTTCATCCTTCTCTTGTTTCCCACCGCAGTAATTAGCCTTCCTCATCTTTCACCAATCTGGCGACGTAAGGATTATAGTAAATATTCATTTTGTTCCAGAGCGTTGAACCAAAATGAATCAGAAAGGGAAGTATTTGTTTGCATCCAACAAGGTTCATTTCCCAGAGCAACTTCAGGTAGGACATTAATTTGAGGATGTGGAAAATCAGGATGATAAAGCAATCCTAAGATAATTGGACCAATATTCTATAGCCTTCATCCAAGCCAGGGCATTCCTTCCTAAATATTCCAATTAATTTGATGGAGTCACTACGCCCTCGTTGGAAGCAAAAGATGCTTGTTGCTCTCCAGCTGTTAGCCGAAATTGAATGGGTGGGGGGCACTTAAGACGTGCCCCCAAACAAGCCTACACAAGTTTCTAGCCCCCACAGCAAAGCCAAATGTACAAAATATGCTAATATACCACCACAGTCCTATATTTTATTGGGGACACTTGTTATTCTCCACTTTTATAGGATCACCACTTCGTTCTTTTTTGTGTACGGGGGCGGGGGTCTTTGGAGATATTATTATATTTTATGCTGAGATGCCCAGAGTCTCCAGGAATAGATATCGTACAAGTAAAATAAATACACAAGTCACTGTTCTTGTCACCCGCTCAGTATAACCAGGGTCGTTTGCAAGTTTCTTGTTCGTTACTCAGAGGTTATACTCTTTGCAAAGGCAGCAGAGGTTACACTCTCTGCAAAGGACCGGTTCAGGCGAACTGGTAGCAGAAATCATGGGTGGGCCCGCCGTCCTGTCTTGGGACGTTTTTGAGGCCGGGCGCAAGTGCGGAAGGCAGGTGCGCACGGCGAACTGGTAGTAACAAAATGTGAAACCCTCCACTGAAAGGCAGCTATGGGTAAAAAAGCTGGGTGGCCTAGAAGAGGTAGGGCAGGAGGTAGGAGAAAAATCACATCCTCCTTTTTAGAGGAGAACTAAAAAACAGAGCTGAAAAGCCATTTTGTGGGATAAGGAGCATGTGTTTCATCTATCCTTTTTTGTCATCCCCTTCATGAGAGCGAAATGCATCAGTCTTGCATATTCTCATCCATCAAGGAGCATAATCCTAGCACAGGACAAGGGAAGTACGTGCGCGGGGGTGGGGGAATCCACAACCGCGGCTGTAAATCAAAGGTACATCAATTTTTTAAGAATCCTGATCCTATATATCATCAGCTAATGCATTATATCAGGTTAGGCTGGGCTACCCAAAGCCCTCCATTCCTGGAGTTGCAGACAAAAAAAAGCAGGGAGTAACCGGTTCTCGATTTTTTTTTCTGGCAAGCGGCAAGGGGTGAAATCTACTTACCTTCCTTACCGGTTCAGAAGTGCGTGTGCCGTGCGTGTGTGCTTGCTTCGCTCACGCGTGTGCACGCATCGCATGCGCGCGCACGCCCTCTGTGCATGCGCAAAACCTTTCTGCGCATGCGCAGAGGGTACAAAACACATTCCTTCCTGGTTAAAACCAGGAAGTAACGACAGCCGGGCGGGTGAGCGGAGCCTCGCATCGCGATTGCTACCGGTTCTCTAAACCACCAGCCAAGATTGCTACCGGATCAGGTGATCCGGTCCGAACCGGGAGCATTTCACCCCTGACTCAGAGCCTTAGAAAAGAACAACGCTGGGAATGTGTGTGTGTGTGTGTGTGTGTGTAGTGTAGTGTGGAGGGGTTAAGGTGAAGCAGCTGAAGGAGCATCAGGTTTTCCCACAGAGGCGAGGAGAGCCGATGGAGGAAAGTAAAGCGAAGGAGGAAGCAAGGAATTGAGACTTAATGCTAAGCGCTGTTCACGGAGTGTTTCTGTTTTCCTGAAATTATCCAAGGCAATGGTGCTGAAAAGAGCTGAAATGGGGGGGTGTCGAAGGCTGGGGAGGTGGAGGGGGGGGACTTCTGTCAATAGGAGATTCAGAAAGGCTTCGTCTCCTGCCAACATCTCTCTCAATTCTAGACTTTTAAAACGAGCCACTGTAGCCTCTAAAGTCCACATAATGTGAACTTTTAAGATGCAAAGCACGAAGCTCTGATGTTTCAGGACTAATCTTGGTTATTTTTGCATCCTGAGCAGAAAACACACAACACAGGCGTTTCCGTGGGCTTCTAAAGAGGTGGTCAGAGGTGGTCAAAGATTAGCGGATTCCTCCTGGGGCCCCTTACCTGCCCCTCTTTCCTTTCATCGTCTCTATATACCCTCTAGGTTTTTCCCCCCATCAGGAAAAATAAATGGCATTTATGTTTATTTGCTTTTTTTTAAATTTAGGACCAGGCTGGTAACTATTGTCCTACAGCCAATGTAAAGAAAATAAAATCAGGTGACCATCACTGGGAAGAATTCAGTCAAGCAGCCCATTAGAAAACAGGGGAGGAAAAAAAATCATATGAAGGTACCAACGGATCAAAGGAACCTTTGAACATACCAGCAGGTTAAAAAAAGCAACATTAAAACACTGCACGACACACGGGGTAGATGTTTTAAGTTGCAAAAAAAGACGCTGAACGTGAAAAGGTTTTTTGCCCGATCGTGCAAAAACCTTAAAACAGATGTTAAAGGCAAGGCTTGCAGATTAAGACAGGGCTTAAATGAATTCTTAGGAGGTTTTTCTGAGATCTCCATCTCTGGTTGCCAAATGCTGAAGAAAGACTTCTGTAGATTAGGGGTCCCCAGACCCCGGCCCATGGAGCAGCACCAGGCCGCGGCATGCCAGAAACCAGGCTGCGCAAACAAGCAAAGCCCCATTCGCGGGATGCAGGCAGCATGTGAAACCATGTTCCTTCCGGTCCACGGAAAAATTTCTCTGCACAGGAACCGATCCTGGGTGCCCAAAAGATTTCACTGAGGGCCGCATCAGGGTTATGTTTGATCTCAAAGGGCTGGGGTGGCCGTGGCTAGCTCAATGTCACTCATGTCACGGGTGCCTGTGATGGCCCGAGGGCTCTGCCAGCGAAAACCGGCTCCCGAGCTTCCTTTTTAGCTACGACGTTCTCCTGCAACCCTCTGCCAGCGAAAATGGAGCTCGGGAGGGCCGTCCTCTTGAGTTCCATTTTTGCTGGCAGAGACACCGCAGTCCAGTCCTTCGCTGTTTCCAAGGCAGCCCTGTGGGCCAGATCTAAATATCCGGTGGGCTTTCATCATCCTGCTGTAGTTGATCACAGAGGAGGAATTAAAATCTTAATTTACGGCATCTTCAAGCCGCAACGGAGTCTCTTGAACTACAACCAAAAACAAACTGGAAACTTCTAAAGATACTATTTGCTTGGTATAATTAAATTATAATGCCTAGTTGTGGTTAGGACTCTATTGATCTTACTCCATGCCAAGGTCCCTGAATATGTCCAAGTGTGGTTACATTTACAACCCATTATGTTCTTTAGGCCTGTCCAGGAAAGCTGGGATTCACCCTTTAGTTAAAATATCCCTCCATTTTCCTCTTGATCCCTAAACAAAATCAGGTGCACCCCCTCCCCAAAAAAAGTCATAAAACAGCAACACCCCAATATAACCACCCAAACTAAACTGCAGGAACAGAGATAGAAAATAAAAGATCACGTAAGGTGTTAATACCACTTGTAACAGTGTTGGAAGGGACCTTGGGAGTTGGAGGTCATCTATTCCAACCCCCTGCTCACGCAGGAGAACTATATTAGTTATCCTTCACTTCCAGCCATGGACAGCCAGAATAACTAACAGAGAAATCTAAATTATCTGTTTATCTAGACCCGTGCCAGTCCGGCTTCAGGCCTGGGTACAGCACAGAGATGGCTTTGGTCGTGTTGATTGATGATCTCTGGAGGGCACAGGACAGAGGTTGTTCCTCTGTTCTTGTCCTGTTAGATCTATCAGCGGCGTTCGATACCATCGACCATGGTATCCTGCTGCGGCAGTTGGAGGGCTTGGGGGTGGGAATCACCGTTTTACGGTGGTTCTCTCCTACCTCTCCGACCGCTCGCAGACGGTGTTGACAGGGGAGCAGAGATCGACCCCTAGGCAACTCAATTGTGGGGTGCCGCAGAGGTCGATTCTCTTGCCCCTCTTGTTCAACATCTATATGAAGCCGCTGGGAGAGATCATCCGTGGTTTCGGGGTGAGCTGTCAGCTGTATGCTGACGACACTCAATTGTACACACTCCACCCCGAACCACCCCAACGAAGCCGTCGATGTGATGACTCAGTGTCTTGAGGCCGTTCGGGTCTGGATGGGGACGAACAGGCTCCGACTCAACCCATCCAAGACGGAGTGGCTGTGGATGCCGGTGTCCCGGCACAGTCAGCTTACTCCATCGCTGACTGTGGGGGGCGAATCTTTAGCCCCCAGGGAATTGGTGCGCAATTTGGGCATTCTCCTGGATGCACGGCTGTCTTTAGAAGACCATTTGACAGCCGTCGCCAGGGGAGCTTTTCATCAGGTTCGCCTGATTTGCCAATTGCGCCCTTTCCTGGACCGGGACGCGTTATGCACGGTCACTCATGCCCTCGTCACTTCCCGTCTGGATTACTGCAATGCTCTCTACATGGGGCTCCCCTTGAGGAGCACCTGGAGGCTCCAACTGGTGCAGAATGCGACCGCGCGGGGGATTGAAGGAGCTCCTCGTAGCTCCCATGTAACACCTCTCCTGCGCAGGCTGCATTGGTTGCCAGTGGTCTTCCGGGTGCGCTTCAAGGTGTTGGTTATCACCTTTAAAGCGCTCCATGGCATTGGACCGGGATATTTACGGGACCGCCTGCTGCCGACAGTTACCTCCCATTGTCCGGTACGTTCAGTGCACGCCCACAGGGAGGGTCTTCTTAGGGTGCCGTCAGCTAGTCAATGTCGGCTGGCGACCCCCAGGGGAAGGGCGTTCTCTGTGGGGGCCCCGGCTTTATGGAATGAGCTGCCGGTGGGACTCCGTCTCTTCCCTGATCTCCGGACCTTTAAGCGCGAGCTCAAGACTTTCTTTTTTCACCAAGCGGGGCTGGCCTGATTGATTTTAGTATGGGGGTTTTAGTGGGTTTTAATAGGGTTTTACTAAGGTTTTAGTTTTGATCAATTTTAGCTAATATTTTAAGTATACAGCAATTGAATCAGTTTTTTAAACTTGATATTTTATTTTAATTTGTTAAGATTCTTGTCGTTTTATTGGCTGTACACTGCCCTGAGTCTTCGGAGAAGGGCGGTATAAAAATATGAATGAATGAATGAATGAATGAATGAATGAATGAATGAATGAATGAATGAATGAATAAATAAATAAATAAATAAATAAATAAATAAATGGTATAAAAGCAGACACACGATAGCAGGGTTCCGATATTTGAGGGCCTGCCACAAAGAAAAGGGGGTCAAGCTATTCTCCAGAGCACCTGAGGGCAGGACAAGAAGCAATGGGTGGAAACTAATCAAGGAGAGAAGCAACTTAGAACTAAGGAGGAATTTCCTGACAGTGAGAACAATTAATCAGTGGAACAACTTGCCTCCAGAAGTTGTGAATGCTCCAACACTTGAGGTTTTTAAAGAAGAGATTGGGCAACCATTTGTCTGAATTGGTATAGGGACGGTGATGGCGAACCTATGCCATGTGTTCCACAGGTGGCATGCAGAGCCCTCTTGGGCGTGCCAGCCGTCCAGAGGAAGGTTTCAGCAGGTTCTGACCATTTCTGGAGAACCAGTAGTGGAAATTTTGAGTAGTTCAGAGAACCGGTAAATACCACCTCTGACTGGCTCCACCCCACTCTATTCTTTGCCTCCAGAGTCCCAGCTGATCAGGAGGAAATGGGGATTTTGCAGTAACCTTCCCCTGGAGTGGGGTGGGAATGGAGATTTTACAGTATCCTTCCCCTGCCACACCCACCAAATGACGCCCACCCACCCAGCCACAACCACAGAACCCGTAGTAAAAAATTTTTGAAACCCACCACTGTAGCCGTCGCCCAGGCCTCTTCCACCGCGCATATGCGCATGCCTCCTGTCGGCCACCTGGTTTTCGGGTCTGTGCCGCGCATGCACGGGGGGTGGGTCGCATGCGTGGGAGGGGCACTCACATTGCATTTTGGGGGGTTCAGGCACGCGCGCTTGCATTTGCACGCCCGTGCACACTTTGGGCACCCAGCACCAAAAAAGGTTAACCATCACTGGTATAGGCTTTTGAGTAGAGGGTTAGACTAGAAGACCTCCAAGGTCCCTTCCACGTCTGTTATCCTGACTTTCCTCTCGATTTGCTCTCTGCCTGTAATGCAGGCAAACGAACCTAGCGAGAAACATTCAGCCGCATAATAGCCGATGCCAACTGGTAATGTGTATCTTTGCAGACTGCCATTCCATATCAAATTAAGCGAATGCGCAGGAGGGGATCCCTCATAAAACTTCACTTAAATATTTTCTTCGCTCCTTGACTGCACAGCCCTCGCCGAGAAAGGGGAAAGAAGACGATGCTCCAGAGGGGAAGATTGTCAGTCTGAGGTAAATTTTCTCCTTGGGATTGTACCGTCAAGGGGCATCTACTCATTTTGTCCCTCCGGAAAGCGAGCAGAGGGGAAGGAAAAACCCCTCCAAAAATGCAAGGAAAAGGTTTTGAAGAAACTGTTTCACCTCTTTTGGGAATTACATGGTGAACCAACATCAGGGCTGGCATGAATTCCAATCACGCAGTTTCCCACCCCCACCCCCCCCAAAGCAGGGTGCGCAGGGAAGGGGTCCAAAAAGACAAGATGGCGACCACAGCATCCTGTCCAAATCGCATTTTTTTTATAATTATTATTTTTTTATTTTGTCACAACAGTATTTTTTTTTTATTTATTTATTTACATTTATATCCCGCCCTTCTCCGAAGACTCAGGGCGGCTTACAGTGTGTAAGGCAATAGTCTCATTCTATTTGTATATTTACAAAGTCAACTTATTGCCCCCCCAACAATCTGGGTCCTCATTTTACCTACCTTATAAAGGATGGAAGGCTGAGTCAACCTTGGGCCTGGTGGGACTTGAACCTGCAGTAATTGCAGGCAGCTGTGTTCTAATAACAGGCTTCTTACCAGCCTGAGCTACCACGGCCCCCTATCAACATAAAATAACTCATCATGAGAGAAAAGTATATATAAGTAAAAGTATAAATAAAAGTATGCATATAATACTATAATGAAGAGAACAATAGGACAGGAACGGTAGGCACTTTTTGTGCTCTTATGCACGCCCCTTATAGTCCTCTTAGGAATGGGGTGAGGTCAATAGTAGACAGTTTTTGGTTGAAGATTTTGGGGTTTTGAGTAAAGACTATATTTTGCAAGAAATATAGAGACTATTTGCAAGAAAGCAATTCAAAGCTTGACTGATTTATGGACAGGAGAAGTGACATACGCCTCGTCTCACCCAGCTTTGGTTTCTACATCTGTACAATGGGAATTTTTTTCGCCAATATGCTCCTAGTTCGCTAATTACTTTGCTAATTATTAGGTACCAGGTGGGTACCTGTCAGTTTGATGTCCCTGTTGGCCTCAAACGTCACTCATTCTTCCAGTCTCTGTTTTCTCCCCTCAGCTTAAAAATTATTTGTTTTTAACAATCCAACAGTGTAAAAGAAGACCTTACACTCTTCGTGGCAGTTCTTCATTCAGCTGAGCGCCATTCTTGTTCATGAATTGTTTGTTTGTTTGTGTATTAGATGTTTATCCTACCTTTATTACTTTGTATAAATAACTCAAGGCAGTGAACATGCTCCTGTCTCCTCATATTTTCCCCACAACAACAACAACCCTATGAGGTAGGTTGGGCTGAGGGGATGACTGGCCCAAAGCCACCCAATCAGCTTTCATGCCTAAGGCGGGATTAGAACTCAGAGTTTTCTCTTGATTGGTCCAAAGTCACCCAGCTGGCTTTCATGCCTAAGGCAGGACTAGAACTCACAGTCTCCTGGTGTTTTGCCCAAAGTCACCCAGTTGGCTTTCATGTGTAAGGTGGGACTAGAAGTCACTGCCTCCTGGTTTCTAGGCCAGCACCTTCACCACTAGAAGCCGACTCTCATGGCTAAATTCATGAAGGGCAAGTGGATTTATAGCTCAATATACTGTAACAGCAAACTCTGAAGTCCTTCCTGACTAAGTTTGCATAGCGATGGCTTCAGCATATGTGCAGATGCCCATTTAAGCTGCTATTCCCAGGTTTTTAAATTGAGGTTTCCAGGTTATTGATTTGTTATAACGCCAAATGGCCGCCCTCTCAGCCAGTGCAGGATGGAGACTCCCAAAACTAGGGGTTGATGCTGGTTTAAACGTCACAGGAAGCCCGTGGTAAACCTCCATTAAAAGTGAGGAGGAAAGAATTGGGAATTTACTGCTATGATGCTAATTTTGCACATTTTTCACTCACACGATTAGCCAGGCTTGAAAGCAGTACGTGAAACAAGATAGATAAAACAACAGCTGGGGAATTCTGAGATTCCGAAATCCAGACATCTGAAAGCTGCCAAATTGAGAAATTTCTACAGCATTTCTACAGCATTTTGCACTGTACTTTTTTTTATTTATTTGCATTTATATCCCGCCCTTCTCCAAAGACTCAGGGCGGCTTACACTATGTCAAGCAATAGTCTTCATCCATTTGTATATTATATACAAAGTCAACTCTTATTGCCCCCAACAATCTGGGTCCTCATTTTACCTACCTTATAAAGGATGGAAGGCTGAGTCAACCTTGGGCCTGGTGGGACTTGAACCTGCAGTAATTGCAAGCAGTGTGTTAATAACAGACAGACTTAGTCCGTTGAGCCACCAGAGGCCCTTGGACAGATATGCGGAACAAATTGCCCTGTACAGGTAGTCCTTGACTTATGACGGTTCAAGGTTACGATTGATTTTTTTTTACTACTGGTTCTGTGAGCGTGGCTTGGTGGGCGTGGCAAGGGAAGGATACTGCAAAATCCCCATTTCCTCCCGATCAGCTGGGACTCGGGAGGCAGAGAATAATGGGGGCAGGGCCAGTCAGAGGTGGTATTTACCGGTTCTCCGAACTACTCAAAATTTCTGCTACCGGTTCTCCAGAACTGGTCAGAACCTGTTGAAACCCACCTCTGGTTTCCACGCCCCAAAAGTACCTATGAGCTGGTTATGAAGTTCTTACGAAGCTTCCTTTTCCCAGCGCCACTTTTGCAGCATCCCAAGGTCAAGAGGGACGCGGTGGCCCAGGGGCTAGGACGTTGAGCTTGTCGATCGAAAGGTTGGCAGCTCAGCAGTTCGAATCCCTAGTGCTGCCGTGTAATGGGGTGAGCTCCCATTACTTGTCCCAGCTTCTGCCAACCTAGCAGTTTCGAAAGCACGTAAAAATGCAAGTAGGAAAAATAGGGACCACCTTTGGTGGAAAGGTAACAGCGTTCTGTGCGCCTTTGGTGTTGAGTCATGCCGGCCACATGACCACGGAGACGTCTTCGGACAGCGCTGGCTCTTCGGCTTTGAAACGGAGATGAGCACCGCCCCCTAGAGGAGGGAACGACTAGCACGAACCTTTACCTTTACCTTTTAAGGTCATGTGACCATGATTTACAATGTTTTTGCCAAAAGCTCCAGAGGCTTTCTAGAACAGGGGTCTCCATCCTTGGTCCCTTTAAGGCCTGTGGACTTCAACTCCCAGAGTCCCTCAGCCAGCAAAGCCATCACGGATCTATACCATACCTGTGCGTTTGGTTTTTCTTGCCTGAGGAGGGATGTGTTCGATGCCTTGAGATATCCATCGACATAATAAAGGTGGAATACAAAGAAATCAATAAAAAAATATCAGAATTACCAGATCCCAAGAAAATATATTATGGCCCTAAAGAGATAAACAGGATCTTGGCGAACCTGGGTTTTTAGGTCACAGCTGCCTGCTACTTTTCTATAGATCTCCAATCGCACAACTGGCTCAGCAACACTCCAATCCATCTTCTTGCAGGCTGCAGCATTACCAACTGTGTCAACCCTGAAAATGCTCTTCAATAAGCCCAGTAACAAGAATTCAATAAGATTCACTTGGCTGAAGTTCCAGATATTAATTTTTCTTCTCTCCCTCTGCTGTGTTCAGTGGCCTGAAAGCTTTTATTACTGCGAAGGGAGGATGGGTGAAACAGAGAATGTGTTCTTAGATGTAAGGACACGGCAACTATTCAGGAACACAAGCATCATGCCGGCACACTCACATGTAACCAGTGTGGCAAGATGCTGGTTCATGGGACACTTGATGACAGAATAACAGCATAACAGAGTTGGAAGGGACCTTGGAGATCTTCTAGTCCAACCCACTGCTCAAGGAGAAAGCCCTATACGTTTCAGACAAATGGTAGCCCAATCTCTTCTTAAAACCTCCAGTGATGGCGCACCAACCACTCTGGAAGCAAGTTATTCTACTGATTAATTGTTCTAACTATCTTGTCCTGCCTTCAGGTGCTTTGGAGAATAGGTTGACCCTCTCTTCTTTATGGGAGCGCCTCAAATATTGGAACATTGCTATCGTGTCACCCATGCTATCTTGACCATTTTTAACTCTTGCCTGGGAATTATTTGGCTATGCCTTACCAATTCAACCCCAAACAATCTAGCATCCTGAGTCACAGGATCATTTTTCTCCCTGTAATTCTCAGCACATTCTTCTTTGTAGAAGATTTAAGGGGTAAAAAAAAACCCAAACCAGATTGAGAAGAGAGATTAAGAGCTGCTGGTTTATTAAAATTTAAACATTCGCTGTACTTTTAAACACAGCCAATCTTTTTGACTTACAGCCAGAATTAGGTCCATCGTTGTGCCCCATTTTACAGTTTTTGCTGTGGTTGTTAAGTGAATCATGTGGTTGTTAAGCAAATCCACCTTCCTCCATTGACTTTTGCTTATCTGAAGCCAGCTGGGGAGATCACGTGATTCAGGGATGCTGCAAACCATCGTAAATATATGCCAGTTGCCAAGCCTGGATATATGCCTGGATTTTGATCACATAACTGCAGGGACATTGTCATGGTCATAAATGAGAGGACCGGACGTAAGTTGCTTTTTCCAGTGATGCTGTAACTTGGGTTACAAACAGGGGTGGGATTCAGCCGGTTCGGGCTGGTTCGGGCAAACCGGATGCTAATTTTACATCTGGTTTGCTGAACTGGTAGTTGCAAGGACTGGCTGGTCCCGTTTCTTGCGGAGGCTCTGGGAGGGTGAAAAACAGGCCTCCCAGAAGTTCTGGAAGTATGGAAACGGGCCTGTTTCCGGCTTCTGGAGGACCTCCAGAGCTCAGAGAAGGCCGTTTTCACCCTCCCAGAGGCTCAAGGAAACCCTCCGGAGCTTTGGGAGGGCAAAAATTCCCTCTCCCCGCTGTTGTGCAGGAGGCCAAGTAGGCCACGCCCACCATGGCCACGCCCACCCAGCAAACCAGGCAGAGAACCGGTTGCTAAAATTTTTGAATCTCACCGCTGGTTACAAATGGCCATTAAATAAATTGGCATAAGTCAATTGTCCCTGTGTGTCTCACAGGAAGCAGTTTATATACTGAATGGATCTCGCTGGATCACTGAAGGGTGTTTGCCTTCGATGTTATATTTCTGCAACAATAACCTTTCTTTGGGTGTGAACCAGTGGTGGGATTCAGCCAGTTCGCACCACTTCGGGAGAACCGGTTGTTAACTTTCTGAGCAGTTTGGTGAACTGGTGGTTGGAAGAAATCATTAGGGCAGAGAACCGGTTGTTAAATTATTTGAATCCCACCACTGGTGTGAATGCAGGGTGTGAAACATTGACAATACTGCAAAAAGCAGGTGAGGTTGTTGTCACATCTTTGCAGCCGAGATTCAGTTCAGATTTCCTTTCTACTGAAAATGAAAACGCGAGATTGCTAGCAACATCTTGTCCAGCTGCCCTCAAAGTAAACATCTTGTCCAGTTGACCAACCGCACTCAACGTGTAGTCCTCAACGGAACTACATCCACATGGAGGGAAGTATGCAGTGGAGTACCCCAAGGCTCTGTTTTAGGCCCAGTACTCTTCAACATCTTCATCAATGACTTGGACGAGGGGATAGATGGGGAACTCATCAAATTTGCAGATGATACCAAGCTGGCAGGAATAGCCAACACTCCAGAAGATAGGCTCAAATTACAGAAAGATCTTGACAAACTTGAACATTGGGCGCTATCTAACAAAATGAAATTCAACAGTGAAAAAAGTAAGGTTCTACATTTAGGCAAAAAAAACAAAATGCACCGGTACCGTATATGTGGTACCTTGCTCAATAGTAGTACCTGTGAGAGGGATCTTGGAGTCCTAGTGGATAACCATTTAGATATGAGCCAGCAGTGTGCAGCAGCTGCTAAAAAGCCAACACAGTTCTGGGCTGCATAAACAGAGGGATAAAATCAAGATCACGTGAAGTGTTAGTGCCACTTTATAATGCCTTGGTAAGGCCACACTTGGAATATTGCATCCAGTTTTGGTCGCCACGATGTAAAAAAGATGTTGAGACTCTAGAAAGAGTGCAGAGAAGAGCAACAAAGATGATTAGGGGACTGGAGGCTAAAACATAGGAAGAACAGTTGCAGGAACTGGGTATGTCTAGTTTAATAAAAAGAAGGACTAGGGGAGACATGATAGCTGTGTTCCAATATCTCAGGGGCTGCCACAAAGAAGAAGGAGTCGGGCTGTTCTCCAAAGCACCTGAGGGTAGAACAAGAAGCAATGGGTGGAAACTGATCTAAGAAAGAAGCAACTTAGAACTAAGGAGAAATTTCCTGACAGTTAGAACAATTAATAAGTGGAACGACTTGCCTGCAGAAGTTGTGAATGCTCCAACACTGGAAATTTTTAAGAAAATGTTGGATAACCATCTGACTGAGATGGTGTAGGGTTCCTGCCTAGGCAGGGGGTTGGACTAGAAGGCCTCCAAGGTCCCTTCCAACTCTGTTGTTATGTTATGTTATGTTAAAGCTGAAAAGAAAACTTTTAATCCGTTGTTTTGCACGAACGAAACAAATGTTCTTTATTTTACTTTGGAAGGCATTCCAGAAGACCAGATTTAAAGCACATACAGGTAATCCTTGTTTAGTAACCGCAATCGGTAACTCGGTCATTAGGCAAAGCTAAGTGAAACCACTAATCTGTTTACAAGCCGACTTTGGCTTTCCTTTTCTTTACAGACTGGCGAAGGTCGTAAATACGAGGATTGGTCGCGAAGCTACTTTGTCATCACGGTCATAACTGAATGGTGGCTAAATGAGGCAGTCGCTAAACAAGGACTACCTGTATTGTGTAACTGGTTTAGAAAAAAAATGATAGTTCCCAAAAACTAACGCATATTTATAACACATTGAGAAATTTGAGATGGGTTTGCTAATTCAGTACTGTAAACCAGGGGCATCTAACCTTGGCGAGGCTGGCTGGGGAATTCTGGGAGTTGAAGTCCACAGGCCTTAAAGTTGACAAGATTGGATCCCCTACTGTAAATCTTTTTAGCATTATTGATTTTGCTTTTTTGGCTATTTCTATGGCCGTACGTCTCCAGGCACAAACTGCCAAGAAAGTAATAATAGCAATCTGGTTAAGGATGCTACAAACTACCTTTAGACAGAAATGCTCCTAGGTTGCACTTTTATATTATTGTTCTTCTTTTTAAAAAAAAAAAAATAATTCTCAATTTTTTTGCCTTTTCGAAAACGTACCAGTACAAAATGTCCACGCTGCCACGGAGGATTAACCGTCCTCTCCAAGGCCTTTAGAATTAAATCTCTATCAAATTAAATGCTCATGAACACCGTGAAAGAGCTTGCCATTTCAACCGCTACCCCAGGCCTTGTGTGAAATGACACGAGATTGCGTGGCCATCTTAATCAGGTTGGGGGTCTGGTAACTACTGAGTGGGAAGCCTTCTGCCCACCGAGTGGCATTCAGTAAATGCTGCTTGGAGTTCCTATTATATAAAGAAGATGGATTGTAGTTCTGAAGGATTAATGCACTTTTCCTTTTGAAGTGCATTTCTGAACTGCTCCTAGCCTAAAGCCAATTAACGTTTGTGTTGTTTTATCTTTAACCAAATGAGAACCTTGGTATTAGAATCAGAATCACGGCTCCTGGTGCAGAGCATTACTGCTTAGATGTAGTCTTCACGAGGCACATCATGTTACACGTATGACATTATTTTAAGGTAGGTATTTGTAGTTCCGGATGTATGTATGTATGTATATATTTCTGTGTGTATTTATTTAATTAATTGGTATCCCACCTTTATTATTTTTACAAATAACTCAAGGCAGCCAACGTGTTCAACATACGTTCCTTTCTTCTATTTTCTCCACAATAAGAATCCTGTGAGGTGGGTTGGGCTGAGAGAAAATGAAAGCTATTGAGCTGGCTTTCATGGCCAAGTCAGGATTAGAACTCACGGTCTCCCTGCGATTGATCCAAAGTCACCCAGCTGGCTTTCATGATTAAGGCAGGACTTAAACTCAATTATGGCTCAGTTATGGACATAAGATGAGAACTATCTCTTATCTAGCCCAGCTAAGTTTTTTTTTTTTGTTTACATTTATATCCCGCCCTTCTCCGAAGACTCAGGGCGGCTTACAGTGTGTAAGGCAATAGTCTCATCCTATTTGTATATTTACAAAGTCAACTTATTGCCCCCCCAACAATCTGGGTCCTCATTTTACCTACCTTATAAAGGATGGAAGGCTGAGTCAACCTTGGACCTGGTGGGACTAGAACCTGCAGTAATTGCAGGCAGCTGTGTTTTAATAACAGGCTTCTTACAGCCTGAGCCACACCGCGGCCCTAATCTTAATCTTGCAGTCATGTCAATGAGATGTATCTTAAGCGAGAAACCAGTCCTCAACCTGGAGATGCCCAGTATCCTTAAGCCATTTTTAAGCCATCCTTAAGCTCTCCTTCCTATATCATGCTTAAGATATTTCTACCTCACTGAGAACTTGGTGTGTCTCCACCTGTTGTCTATGGAGATTCTCAGTCATCCAAGTCATTGTCCCATAGGTGCCAAAAGGCAACTGGACTTTCTTGGTTTTTTCCTTGAGAACATTTTGCTTCACTCATCCAAGAAGCTTCTTCAGTTCTGATTCAATGACACTCAGAAAGAGGACTAACGACCAGATAACTCCAAGGCATATAAACCCCTTCCATTCTCCACTGTTCTGACCTATGCTTCCTTAGAAAATAAACAGCACAAACTTAGTCCCGGCAAACCTCTTTAATTCGTATGGCTGTAAATTACTTTCATTTATGGTCCGCAAGGCTTGATAAACAGTCTTTCAGAGGAAGGTTATCAACACCCACCTATCTCACGTGGAACGCTGCCAAAGAGCTAATTTCCAGACACAGGGCAAGGCCAAACTTGACACAGGGTCACAAAAAGAATTTTCAAATCTTGAATTGGCCAGATGAACTAATTGCTTCCTGCAAAAGCTCAGGTACCATTCGCTTGTCTTTTATGTCTTATAGGAAGGGCCAATCATAATAATAATAATAATATCAGAGTTGGAAGGGACCTTGGAGGTCTTCTAGTCCAACCGCCTGCCCAGGCAGGATACCCTACACCATTTCAGACAAATGGCTATCCAACATTTTCTTTAAAATTTCCAGTGTTGGAGCATTTACAACTTCTGCAGGCAAGTTTTTCCACTGATTAATTGTTCTAACTGTCAGGAAATTTCTCCTTAGTTCTAGGTTGCTTCTCTCCTTGATTCGTTTCCACCCATTGCTTCTTGTTCTACCCACAGGTGCTTTGGAGAATAGTTTGACTCCCTCTTCTTTGTGGCAACCCCTGAGATATTGGAACACTGCTATCATGTCTCCCCTAGTCCTTCTTTTCATTAAACTAGGCATATCGAGTTCCTGCAACCGTTCTTCATATGTTTTAGCCTCCAGTCCCCTAATCATCTTTGTTGCTCTTCTCTGCACTCTTTCTAGAGTCTCAACATCTTTTTTACATCGTGGCGACCAAAACTGAATGCAATATTCCAAGTGTGGCCTTACCAAGGCCTTATAAAGTGGTATTAACACTTCACGTGATCTTGATTCTATCCCTCTGCTTATGCAGCCCAGAATTGTGTTGGCTTTTTTGGCAGCTGCTGCACACTGCTGGCTCATATCTAAATGGTTGTCCACTAGGACTCCAAGATCCCAACTAGATGATCTTGGAGTCCCACTAGGACTCCAAGATCATCTCCAAGCCTTACTCTCAAGTCGACCCTGTTTCCTTAATTGTTCCTGTCTCCTGGCAGCTCTCTGCGCATGTGTACACTGGGAACAGGCTCACGCTGTTCTTTTGCCTCGCTGATGTGAGACTCCGGAGGCAGCAAAAAACTACCAGATGGCCTTGGCCCACTCTCTGCCTCCGATTCAGAGCCATCATCTGAGCATTCCCCAGACTCCAGGACTGGCCCACATTCCTCCCCAACCTCCTCATTGTCCGAATCTGTTGCCAGCTCTGCTGGCTGCTGGCGGACCACAACATCCACCATTCAGTCAAAACTGAAGAAGCTTCCTGGATGAGAAGCGAAACGTCTCCAAGGAAAAAAACAAGAAAGGCCAGTTGCCTTTTTAAAAAAAAAAAGAGAGAGAGAGAAATCCACCTTTGGGACTCCAGCTGTTGTCATTTACAAACCCAAGGCTTACGATCTAGCGAGCCAGATAAATCCAGCCAACTGTGCTTTTGAATCCATGCTATACAAGCCATGGCTTGCTGTGTATGAGGAACTAGTTGGCGCTACTGGTTAAAAAACGCTCCTCGTTCCTGCATAGGAAATCGAGCTGCCATGTCTGCTCTTGATTTGTTTGCTGTTAAGGGATTGTCCAGGGGTGTTTTATTTATTTATTTATTTTCCTCCTCCAGCATCAACTTTAAGTGAGAGAGTACATATCCTAGTTGTAAAAACTGCAGCACTGCCTCTTGAAGAATAAATAAATAGAACAGATGGCGAAGAACTTCATCAGTGTATAATTAGGGGAGAAAATAGAAGCCTCCAGCTATATGCCTTGGCATGAGAAAAGGCCTTATTTGCAGGTATGTTCCTATATTTATAAATTAAATGTCGGAAGATCCGCTATTTTCCTTCAGCTGAGCTTGGACTCGGTGCAGGGTGTATTGACAGGGCTAGAGCAAGGTCATCCGGATTCTCTCACTACTATTTGAGACTCTGCGGAACTTAATTTTCACCTGGTGTGTAGCCTTCTTTTCGTCCTCCAGCTGTTGTCGGAAAGCTAGCTTTCCATTTAACTGGATTCCATTTTTATAGCTGGTTGTGTGTGTGTGTGTGTGTCCTTCCAATCCTTGTTACTTTCTGAAGCTACCTGGGTTTTCCATTACAATCAATCGGAATAGGGACCTTGGAGGTCTTCTAGTCCAATCCCAGAGGTGGGTTTCAGCAGGTTCTGACCAGTTCTGGAGAACCGGTAGCGGAAATTTTGAGCAGTTCGGAGAACCGGTAGTAAAGATTCTGAATGGCCCCACCCCCATCTATTCTCTGCCTCCCGA
Source organism: Ahaetulla prasina (assembly GCF_028640845.1). Lineage (NCBI taxonomy): Eukaryota > Metazoa > Chordata > Lepidosauria > Squamata > Colubridae > Ahaetulla > Ahaetulla prasina. The sequence goes on along the minus strand of NC_080548.1, from coordinate 27,357,274 downwards.
GTCCCAGCTGATCAGGAAGAAATGAGGATTTTGCAGTCACCTTCCCCTGCCACGCCCACCAAGCCACGCCCACCAAGCCACGCCCACCAAGCCTTGCCACGCCCACCAAGCCACACCACAGAACCGGCAGTAAAAAAAATTTGAAACTCCTCACTGTCCAACCCCCTGCTTAAGCAGGAGATCCTATACCCATGATGGCAAACCTATTGCACACATGTCGGAGGTAGCACACAGAGCCCTCTATGTGAGCACACGCGCCGTCGCCAGCTGCTCTTCCGGATACCATCCTATGCATGCGGTGCTCCAGCGTGCGTGTTCTCAAGTTTCGGCACTCAGTGCCGAAAAGGTTAACCATCACTGCCCTATATCATTTCAGACAGGTGGCTGTCCAGTGTCCAGTCTTTTCTTAAAGACCTTGAGTGATGAAGCACCCACAACTTCTGAAGGCAAGCGCTTCCACTGATTAATTGTCCTCACTATTAAGAAATTTCTCCTTAATTCTAAGTTGCTTCTCTCCTTGATTAGTTTCCACCCATTGCTTCTTGTTCTACCTGTTGTGTCCTCGCACCTACGACCGGTTGCAGCCAGGATGACTCACGACCAATCAGAGTGTTTGAAGCGCCGGCAACCGAAAGAGCGGGAAACCGAGGAAGTTCCTATTGGCTGGCGTTTTGACAGCTAGCTAGCCAGGGTGCTGAAGTCTGTCAGCGGTTGTTCAGTTCAGTTCTGTGTATTATAGCTCCGTTAGAGCCGTGTATTTTTTCCCTTCCTGTTGTTCGTGAATAAAGGAGAGGTCTGTTCGAACTGGCGGTCTGTAAGTCCTCTTAATATTTAATACTGGCGACGAGGGTTTGGGAACGCCAACCCGAGTTTTTTTTGCCGCTCGAAATTGGTTTATTGTGCCATTCACGTTAGGATCTGTCACCTCACAGCTTCCTCATGGCGAACAATTTGCCGATTTTTTCGCCATTCGTCCCGTCAGCTGAATTGTGGGACGTGTATGTTGAACGTTTCGGATGTTTTCTCCTTGCTAACAATTTATCTGACCTTCCCCCGGCCAGGAAGCTTGGATATTTTTTGAGTTCTTGCGGCAGCGACGTTTTCTCAACGGCACGTACCCTTGCTTTTCCACAACTGGTATCCGATCTCTCCTGGGACACTTTAATAGAGAAACTGCGGGCACATTACGCCCCAGCGCCGTGCCAAATTGCCCAGCGACATGCCTTTCGTCGCTGCGTGCAAACGGAGGGACAGACTGTCACCAACTTTGTCGCTTCGCTGCGAGCTGCCGCTCTCCACTGCGGTTTTGAGGCCCTCGAGAACATGTTACTGGATCAATTTGTATACGGCCTCAAGGACTTAAAGCTCCAGCGCCGTTTACTGGCACGAAGGGATTTAACCCTCAAGTCTGCTGTAGAAGAGGCAGAAGCAGCTGAGATGGCAGAGAGGTCTTCCGCTGAGCTCCAGCGTGCCCAAATGAGACCGGCAAGCAGTGGACAGCCACTGTTTGTGAATTATGGGGACTCCGTTCCAGACGGGTTCCCAGAGGATGACGAGGACGTCCGTCGCCTTAACATGACACCTAGACGGCAGAGCGGCCCCATGACTTATTACCCGACCTCCCAATGCCTAGGTTGCGGCGGCGACCATGCCAGGGATGACTGTAGGTTCAGGACGGCCGTTTGCCGTCGCTGCGGGAGACGCGGTCACCTGGCCAGGGTCTGCAGGGCCACCATGCCAACCCAAGGACCTGCCCGCCAACCGGCCAAGCCGCGGGGAGGATTCCGGCCACAAACTCCACGCCGAGGGAATTCTTCCGCTGTGGCCCATTGTGAGGAGGAAGTCTTCGTTAACTACGCTTTTCCCGTAGGTCCAGCTAATAAATTGTACATCTCCGTTCGTCTAGAGGGAGCACCGTGCACCATGGAAGTGGATACAGGGTCATCCCGTTCGCTTATCTCCTGGACCACGTTGAAACGCATTTTGCCAAATGTCTCCAAGACCGGGTTGCAACCCTGCTCTGTCATCTTACGTGACTATCAAGGGGGGGCAATTCCAACGATGGGAGTTGGTACCTTCAGGGTATCATATCGTAACTTTGATGGCCGACTGCCCCTTATTGTTGTTAAGAGTGACCTACCCTGCCTTTTGGGGTTAGATTGGTTTGCTGCCCTAGATCTGAATGTTACCGGGATCCACTACACCAGCCGGGAGGGTCTTCCCAATTGGCTATAGAGTTCGCTGATGTTTTTGACGAACATCTGGGTAAATACAAAGGATCTCCTATTTCCTAAGTTTAGACCCACAGGTTACACCCATTCGCCTCAAACCGAGGCGAGTTCCTTTGGCCTTGAGGCCCAAGGTGGATGAACAGCTGGATAAATTGATAGAGCAAGGGTATTGGTTCCAATAGACCACTCAAAATGGGAAACACCTATCGTAATTCTTAAGCCCGACGGATCCGTGAGGATCTGTGCGGACTATAAGGAACGATCAACAAAGCTCTTCAGCATAATCCTTATCCACTGCCGGTGGTCCAACACCTCTTACACTCCTGGGGCGGGGCCGTGTGTTTGCCAAATTAGATATGGCCCAAGCGTATCAACAGCTTCCGGTGGATGATGAGACTGCATTAGCGCAGACTATCGCCACGCACCGGGTGCTTTCAAATGCACACGACTCCAATTGAGTTAGTGTCGCCCAGGAATCTTCAGAGTCTCATGGAACGCTTGCTCCAGGGATTCCAGGGGTCGTCCCTTACTTTGATGACGTATTGATTTCGCTATTGACATGCCCGAATTGGTCACCAAAGTAAGGGAAGTATTAGTCCGTTCAAGAGCCGGATTAAAACTAAAAAGGGCAAGTGCAAAATAGGAGTACCCCAAGTAGAATTCCTGGGGTTTTAGTGGATGCTCAGGGCATCCACCCCACGGCCACCAAAATAGCAGCAATCCAGAATGCCCCTCGCCATCTAATAAGGCAGAACTCCAATCATTCTTGGGGCTTCTAAATTTCTAGCGATATTTTTGCCCCATAAGGCCACCATCGCAGAGCCACTCCACCGCCTGTTAGACGCTGAGGCACCTTGGGTCTGGGACGAATGCAGCAGCATCTTTTGCTGCTGTCAAACAGCTCCTCACTTCATCCGCCGTGTTAGTACAGTACGATGAGCGCCTACCTTTGTCGTTAACCTGACGCCTCGCCCTGCGGCGTCGGGGCTGTCCTTAGTCATATTCTTCCAAACGGAAGAGAAGCTCCTTTGGCATTTTACTCACGCACCTTTCCTCAGCTGAACGCAACTACAGTCAGCTGGATAGAGAGGCGCTTGCAATAGTAGCGGGTATCAAGCGTTTCCATGATTACCTGTATGGTCGTTTTTGCTGATCACAGACCATAAGCCCCTTTTGGGGTTGCTGGCGGTGACAGGCCATCTCCCAAATTTTGTCCCCGAATGTCACGCTGGATTGAATTCCTGGCAGCCTATTTGTATCGGCTATTACATAGACCAGGAAGGGATATTAGCCATGCTGACGCACTGAGTCGTTGTCCTTTGCCCCTCTCAATTTCTGACCCGGCCCCGTCCTGGCCCGTTCTCCTGATAGAAGAGTCCGGCTGCCCGCTCTCTGCACGAGATATCTGCAGGGAGTCGAGGAAGGACTCCGTGGTGGCGCAAGTCTTGGATTGGGTTCGCAGGGGTTGGCCGGATCGAGAGGTGCAACCAGAATACCTACCATACAGTCGCAGGCGGAACGAGCTGTCTACCCAAGCCGGTTGTTTATTATGGGGTAGCCGGGTCGTAGTTCCAGTGTCCCTAAGGCCACAAATACTAACGTGCCTACATGCAGCTCACCCGGGGATAGGACGCATGAAGGCCCTGGGACGAAGCTACGTGTGGTGGCCAAAATTAGACCAGGAAATAGAGACATGGGTAGGTCGATGTCACACTTGTCAGTTGTCCCGGGCGGCGCCCCCTGGGGCACCGGTCCAAGACTGGGAGACACCCAGAGGGCCATGGGCAAGGATCCACGTAGATCTCGCTGGCCCCTTCCAAGGACGGACGTTTATCATTATAGTGGATGCTTACTCTAAGTGGGTGGAGTTGTTCCTAATGACCTCCACCACGGCTGAGTCCGTTATTAGAATATTAGACAAACTGTTCACTACCCATGGGCTGCCAGATGTTATGGTAACGGATAATGGGCCCCAATTTTCTGCGGCAGCATTTCAAGTGTATTTAGCGAGTTTGGGCATCAGACATGCTCCCGTGGCGCCGTTCCACCCGGCCGGAAACGGCCTTGCAGAACGAGCCGTACGGTCAGCAAAGGAAGCGTTGGGACGATTGGGCACTTCTGATTGGCAGCAGAAAGTCAATCAGTATTTGCTGGCCCAACACACTACCCATGCCAACTGACAAACCAGACTCCCGCAGAATTGCTGATGGGCCGCCGTCTTAGAACCATACTGGATAGGCTACACCCCTCTTATACGCCTGAACGGGTTCCAGGACTGGGGGGCCAGACTAGGCAGTTTACCCTGGGGGATCCAGTATATGCACAGTGTTTTGGGGGAACGGAGAAGTGGCTACCTGGGAACGTGGTTCACTTATCTGGGCCGTATTCTTATAGGGTCCAACTGGCAGACGGCCGCATCTGGAGACGCCACATTAATCAACTAAGGCGTCGCCTGGCCACCGATGGGGAAAACCAATCAACAGTGAGGCCTCAACAAGGCGTTTTCCCGGCCGACAGAGTTTTTGAGACAGACACCTGCAGACCTCGCAACTGACCCTTTTGTTCCCAGGGTATCCCAGCCAATAGTGATGACCCGGCCCAATTTGGCACCACAAGCAGAATATGCATCTCAAAGCACTTCACCGGAGCTCCCAGCAATCCAGAAAGACACAATATCGGAAGTCCTACCTGACGATACTTCCGGGCCGGCTGCAAATGGGCGCTGTCCATTGGCGGAGACGTCCGTTCAAGACAAGGACAGTCAAGTGCCTTCCTCTCCTCCGCCGCAGGTTGTACTCAGACGTTCCAATCGTAGCCGTCGTCAGCCAGCTTACTTAGCTGACTATGACTGCGCGATCCGAGGGGTGAGGGGTGTTGTGTCCTCGCACCTACGACCGGTTGCAGCCAGGATGACTCACGACCAATCAGAGTGTTTGAAGCGCCGGCAACCGAAAGAGCGGGAAACCGAGGAAGTTCCTATTGGCTGGCGTTTTGACAGCTAGCTAGCCAGGGTGCTGAAGTCTGTCAGCGGTTGTTCAGTTCAGTTCTGTGTATTATAGCTCCGTTAGAGCCGTGTATTTTTTCCCTTCCTGTTGTTCGTGAATAAAGGAGAGGTCTGTTCGAACTGGCGGTCTGTAAGTCCTCTTAATATTTAATACTACCCTCAGGTGCTTTGGAGAACAGCCCGACTCTCTCTTCTTTGTGGCAACCCCTGAGATATTAGAACACTGCTAACATGTCTCCCCTAGTCCTTCTTTTCATTAAACTAGACCTACCCAGTTCCTGCAACCGTTCTTCATATGTTTTAACCTCCAGTCCCCCTAATCATCTTTGTTGCTCTTCTCTGCACTCTTTCTACATATAAAGCTCTTTTTAGAAAAATATTCCGAAAGCTGGAATCAGCCACCGTTCTGATCCTTTTACAAGGTCTGTCGTCAGCTTCTCGCCGGAGCCATCTCCAGCCAAATGCACAGCACGCTGGGGACCCCATTTCCCGGCACATAAGCGGTGGCTTTCTCGATATGAAAGCCTATTTAGAAAACCATTATGAGAGCAAAGTTTGTCCTCTGTATTGAGTATAGGTTCAATGCCTCTAATTGCAAATGAGAGTCTTAAATCTCCTGCAGGCCAGCGCAGAGCGCTGATGACACACAGCACTCCAGGCACACCGAAGGGCCAAGTGAGATCTCAGGGCTGGGGAAAGATCCCCCGGGTTGCCAAGAGGACGGCCATTTTGTGAAATCAGCTTGCCAACCGTTGTAATGGCCGTCCTTGGCAACCACACCAGAGGTCACCCTGTCCTGGAGACCTGATAATTGACAGGTGGTCACAGGACGAGAGAGGGAGAGAGGGCAAGAGAGAGGGAGAGGGAGGGTGAGGGAGAAAGGGAGAGGGGGAGAGGGCAAGAGAGAGGAGGGGAGGGGAGGAGAAAGGGAGAGGGGAGAGGGCAAGAGAGAGAGAGGGAGGGGAGGGAGAAAGGGAGAGGGGGAGAGGAAGAGAGAGAGGGAGAGAGAGGGAGGGAGAGAAGGGAGAGTGAGAGAGTGTGTGAGAGAGAGAGGGGGGAGAGGGAGAGATGGAGGGAAGGAGAGAGGGAGAGAGGGGGAGAGGGAGAGAGAGGGGGAGTGAGAGAGAGAGAAAGAGAGACATATTTTATTGGGGTTTTTCTTTGCATACAATATGTGTTTAAAGAACAATTTACTGCCTCGGTCTATCTCTGCTGTCCAACCATTGATAAAATAAGTCCCAAGTTCAAAAAATCCAATATTTTTCAAATTACATCTCCTTCCGTAGGTGTTTCCTCCCTTTTCCAATGTTGTGCAAGTACAATTCTTGCCGCAGTTAAAACAAGTCATATCAAATATATATTCTCTTTATCATATTTTTCTGGTATTGTGCCTAACGAAAATCGTCCTGGCTTAAACTCCGCGTACAGAGTTGCATGACAAAGAGCAACTCGGGGTCTCGGTGGACCGTAGATGGTCCGCGCTGCGTCATCCCAGGGAGCACGCAGGGATTTTGGCAGGTGCAACATTTCACCTCCCTTCAGCCTGAAGATATGACAAGGTGTGACTCCTCTTTTGACATACCGATCACGAATGACAGCAGCCTTAAATACAGAAAACCTTTTTGTCATGCCTTGTCAGCGCTTTCTAGGACTGTGGGAAGATACAGAGAGTCCTCCACTTACGACTGTTAAATGGGCCTGGCAATTACGGTTGTAAGTCACGATGGACAGAAAGCGAGTCATGACATACGCGACTGGCATGATTTTACAACTTTGGTTTTGCGACGGTTGTTAAAAGAATACCGCAGTCCAGAGGTGGGTTTCAACAGGTTCTGACCAGTTCTGGAAAACCGGTAGCGGAAATTTTGAGTAGTTCGGAGAACCGGTAGTAAAGATTCTGACTGGCCCCGCCCCCATCTATTCTCTGCCTCCCGAGTCCCAGCTGATCGGGAGGAAATGGGGATTTTGCCATAACTTTCCTCTGGATTGGAGAGGGAATGGAGATTTTACAGTATCCTTCCCTTGCCACGCCCACCAAACCACACCCACAGAACCGGTAGTAAAAAAAAATTTGAAACCCACCACTGCTGCAGTCGCTAAGAAAATGCTGCAGTCATTAAGTGAACACCACCGTTACTAAGCAAGCTCATTGTTCGCTTTGGAATGAGTTTTGCCAGAACCCAGAAATAAATACTGATTTCCAACAAAAACACCAGAAATCACGAGTGCGGGACACGGCAAATGACTGTATACAGGCTGGTTGCTAAACAACCAGAATGGGGTCATGTGACAATGGGAACGGCGACTGTGAAAACTGTGGAATTGGGTTGTAAGTGCTTTTCGGAGGGTCTGTCATAACTTCAAATGGTCGCAAAGGGACTGTTCAGAAGACGAGGACTCCCTGGATAATACAGGATTGCATAATACAGTCCTCGACTTACAACCGTTTAGTGACGACAGGTAGTCCTCGACTTACGACCACAATGGAGCCCCAAATGTCAACTTTTCTGGCAAAAGGGGATCACGTGACCTTGGGCCACAGCAATGGCCATAAGTCCGAACCAGTTGCCAAGCATCCGAATTTTGACCGCGTGAACATGGGGATGCTGCAAAGGTCGTGAGTGTGAAAAAAACGGTCACATGTCACATTTTTCAGTGCCGTTGTAGCTTCGAACGGTCACTAAACAGACTGTTGTAAGGCGAGGACCGCCCGTATTTGGCGTTACAACGGGACTGAAAAAGAGGGCCTTAGGACCGTTTTTCACCCTTACGGCCGTTGCAGCATCGCCACGGTCACGTGATCAAAAGTCAGTCCCTTGGCAACTGACTCATATTTATGACGGTTGCAGAGTCCCAGGGACCAGGCGATCCCATTTTGCGACCTTCTGACAAGCAACATCAATGTTGAAGCCACATTCACTCAACAACCGTGGCAAGAAAGGTGGTAAAACAGGGAGAACCACCCTCACTTAACCGCTGTCTTGCTCAGCCACGGAAAATTTGGGCTCAATTTTAAGTCGGTGACTATCTGTATTTTGATATTTACCTCCTTTTGGTACCTTTCAGTAGCTGCTCCAGGAAGAGAGGGCTACGCCGTCCTGTCTTCTCCTGAGCACGGCGGCCAACGGGTTGGGCAGGACATACACAGTTTAGGCTAGAATAATTCAATTCCTGTCGTGTCCCACTCCTCCGCTGATGGCCGGGTCAGGGAAATCCGAATCAGGCGTGCCTCTGCAGCTCTGCCAAAGTCCTAGCAAAGTCCTCAAGGCAGGCAGGAGACCAGAAAGTGACTTCAGCAAGATATGTTAGACTTTGCCTGACTCAGAGAATGCCAGAAAGCAGGTCCTTTATATAGGCCATGGGGTGTGGCTCCATGACTCAGCACTTATCCAGGCCTGCCCCTCCCTTCCTTCTGTCGCCGCCGCCTATCAATTCTTCTGAAGCGAGGGTCACTCCAGTCTGCAGCTGTTGGTAATTGACCTTCCTCAGGCTCACATGCTGTGGGGGAGGGGGAGGGGTCTAGTTGCTCCGTTTGCCTGGGCATGGAGCCAGAGCTGGGGGCTGGAGGTACTTCTTCCTCCTCAGCCTGTCTGGGCATGGAGCCAGGGCTGGGGCCGGGAGGCATACTAGGACATTCCTCAGCGTTTGGAAGCAGATAAGAAGGCCCCGGCTGCGGTGAAAGCGGACGAGACACAACAATTCCGAAGCATCTCGGAGGATTAGCGTGCAGGCATAAGCGTAAATTCAGGAAGTGGGTGGGAAAGATGGCCTTTATTTTAACACTCTTTAACCGCGCCAGTTGTAAGAACCGAACAGTCTGTGTGCTTACAAGATCATTAATCCACCCTGAGCAGCACGCAGCCAAACAAATAAAAACAGATGTAAACCACGAGCGTGAAGATATAAGTTCCTCTCTCCTCGTGTGTGCGGACAATTCTTTTTATTATTTTTTTTCCCCTCCGTCGTCGTGGTGTGCTCTTTCGTGAATTAAGATTCCCAATTTCCACCAATCCGCACACAGCAGGCAGGCAGAAGAACCAATCTGACCCCACGACAGGGTACAAAATGTAAACAACCCCAAACCTGTGTGTTCTGCAAAAATGTAAAACTGAAAATGCAAAATGCAAAAGTCAAGCCAGGGTAAAAAAAACAGCCTATTCTGCACTAAAGTCAAACTGGAGAAGCCCATTCATTCATTCATTCATTCATTTATTTAGTCATAACAATATACATAGGCATCACACAAAAGATTATATAGTATATAGACATATATATGAGGAAATATAAGGAGGTGTAAGCATATATATATGTAGGTCTTTGGTTATTCGGGTTTTCTCCAGCGTAAAATTGGAAGTGTCTTGGCGACGTTTCGACGAAGTCTCATTCGTCATCTTCAGGCTTCAGCTTCGTGCTTCTGGGAGCAATGTGTGATTGCAGCTGTTTCTGCAATCACACATTGCTCCCAGAAGCACGAAGCTGAAGCCTGAAGATGACGAATGAGACTTCGTCGAAACGTCGCCAAGACACTTCCAATTTTACGCGGGAGAAAACCCGAATAACCAAAGACCTACATACAAACACCCGCGAAAACATCAGAAAATATATATATGAAGAAAAAAAGAGAAACAATAGGACAGGAACGGTAGGCACGTTTGTGCTCTTATGCACGCCCCTTATGGTCCTCTTAGGAATGGGGTGAGGTCAATAGTAGAAATTTTTTGGTTAAAGCTTTTGGGATTATGGGAAGAGACCACAGAGTCAGGTAAAATGTTCCAAGCACTGATAATTCTGTTACAGAAGTCATATTTTCTGCAATCTAGATTAAAGCGGTTAACATTGAGTTTAAATCTATTGGTTGCTCTTGTATTATTGCAATTAAAGCTGAAGTAGTCTTTAACAGGAAGGACATTACAGTAGATGATTCTGTGAGTTAACCTTAGGTCTTGTCGAAGGCGACGAAGTTCTAAGTTTTCTAAGCCTAGGATTTCAAGTCTGGTGGGATAAGGTATTTTGTTGTTTTCAGAGGAGTGGAGAACTCTTCTTGTAAAATATTTCTGGACACGTTCAATTGTGTTGATGTCAGAAATGTGGTATTTATTCATTCCTGTGTTTTCGGACACTTGGTAGCATGATGACAATTTTTCTGGAACCTTCCATTACTGCGAGGGCCTCCCCTGAGCCGATTTAAAGTCCAATATCACAGGGTTTCTCAACCTGAACTTTTAACTTCTTTAAGACTTTAAGATGTGTGGACTTCAACTCCCAGAATTCTTTAAAACGCACCTGGCCTTTTATTGTCACAGAATGTGATGAGAACTAGTAGTTTATGTCAGTGTTTCTCAATCTCAGCTGCTTTAAGGTGAGGGGAGAGCAAGTCCCAGAATCCTGGCTGGCTGGGGAATTCTGGGAATTGAAGTCCACACATCTTAAAGGCTGCAGAGATTGAGAAAGCTTGGTTTAGATCCCGGGTCTCCAAACTTGGCAACTTTAAGACTTGTGCACTCCATTAGATAAATGGGAGAAATTATGGAATAAACACTACAAATTGACAATGTCTGTACCCTATATAGAAAAAACATATAAAATGTTCTATAGGTGACATTTGCCACCAGCAAGACTGGCTAAGATGTTTCCCAATACCTCATCAACGTGTTGGAAATGCAAACAACAAAGGGGAACGTACTACCAGATTTGGGGGACGTGCCCCAAAGCAAAACGGAGTAAGATTAAATTACAATTAGAAGAAATAACCAAATAACATATTGAGATGAAACTGGAAACATTTTTATTAGGAATACTAATAAAGGATCTTATGAAAAAACAACAACCAATATTTAATCATCCATATTATCACAGCAGCAAAAATAATATACGCACAGAACTGGAAAAACAATAACATACCAACCGAAGATAATTTGATTAGAAAAGTCTTGGAATGTGCAGAAACAGATTCAAAGGGGATACAAGAAAAAGAGGAAACAGAATATTATATAGTGTGGGAGAAATGGTACGAATGGCTAGAGGAGAGAGATAAAAGGCAAGGAAAGATCAAATAAAGAAGATATAGGAGTAGAAATGTAACAACAAATAAGAGGAAGCAGAAAAAATGTAGTTTATAGAAATGAAATTACATGTTATTTATATGTATAGATGTAAATAAATTAATTAGACTTGTATGTATAAAATATGCATTGCAATAAGGGAGAAAAAAATGGACAAGTAAGAAATGATTAACCGTGAAATTATTGGAAAGAAACTTGTTTAAAGATTTTTTTTTGTTTTTTGAAAAATGTTTAATAAAAATTATTAAAAAAAAAAAAGACTTGTGCACTTCAATTCCCAGGATTCTGGGAATTCTGGGAGTTGGAAGTCCACAATTCTTAAAGTTGCGAAGAGACCCGTGATTTAGGATATGTGGTTTAGGATATGGAAAAGGGACAAGTCTATCAGTCACATACCAACGGCGCTAACAAAGCAGAACATCAATCTATAAGCACATTGTCTCTTCTTATATAGCTTCTTGCAAGTATTTGATTACAAAAGGAATCAGTGCTGCATTAGAATGATAGATTTGGGCAGGGGGAATGTTCTCCTTTCTGTTCAGGGTTAGTGAAGTTTTCAAATTAAAACAGCCCTGACAATTGTCTATCCAGGATCAACCAGAACGTAAACTATCTAATGAAGCTGAACTCAGTGTTTCTTTAAGAAAGTGTTAAAACTGATCCTACTACAGGTTGCCCTCGATGTACGACAACCGTCATGAATATGAATCCGTTGCCCAGCGTCTGAATTTCGATCACATGACCATGGGGATGCTGTGTGGAAAACGGTCATAAGTCCCATTTTTCAGTGCCGTAACTTCGAACAGTCACTATGCAAACTGTTGAAAAATGACCCAGGTCTGATTTAAATGGAAAGCAAAGAGGCAGCCACCTTGTCAATCCAGGGCCCACCCCAGAGTTGTAAAGGTAAAGGTTCCCCTCGCACATATGTGCTAGTCGTTCCCGACTCTAGGGGGCAGTGCCCATCTCCGTTTCAAAGCCGAAGAGCCAGCGCTGTCCGAAGACATCTCTGTGGTCATGTGGCCAGCGTGACTCAATGCCAAAGGCGCACGGAACGCTGTTCCCTTCCCACCAAAGGTGGTCCCTATTTTTCTACTTGCGTTTTTTAAGTGCTTTCGAACTGCTAGGTTGGCAGAAGCTGGGACAAGTAACCGGAGCTCACCCCATTATGCACCATTAGGGATTCGAACTGCTGAACTGCCGACCTTTTGATCGACAAGTTCAGCATCTTAGCCACTGAGCCACCGCGTCCTTATTGTAAATAGAGGACTTGTATTTGAAGTTTTATTCCTAATATTTAACCAACACCCACTTTCTTGGAGCAAAAGATCCTTGTTTGTGTCCTACACTCTTGAACAACTGAGGTCAAATCGTGGCTTGTTGTAGAGTTAGCTTTCATTCTTGCTTGGCCCTGTTATTGCATCTTGAGTGATCTCCAAATGAAACTGATCTAAAACATCTCCGGATTACCTTTGTGGCCTTTATAAATTATGCGCATCTTTAAAATTACACTCAGCAGCCAACGTGAAGAAATGGTACGAATGGCTAGAGGAGAGAGATAAAAGGCAAGGAAAGATCAAATAAAGAAGATATAGGAGTAGAAATGTAACAACAAATAAGAGGAAGCAGAAAAAATGTAGTTTATAGAAATGAAATTACATGTTATTTATATGTATAGATGTAAATAAATTAATTAGACTTGTATGTATAAAATATGCATTGCAATAAGGGAGAAAAAAATGGACAAGTAAGAAATGATTAACCGTGAAATTATTGGAAAGAAACTTGTTTAAAGATTTTTTTTTTGTTTTTTGAAAAATGTTTAATAAAAATTATTAAAAAAAAAAAAAAGACTTGTGCACTTCAATTCCCAGGATTCTGGGAATTCTGGGAGTTGGAAGTCCACAATTCTTAAAGTTGCGAAGAGACCCGTGATTTAGGATATGTGGTTTAGGATATGGAAAAGGGACAAGTCTATCAGTCACATACCAACGGCGCTAACAAAGCAGAGCATCAATCTATAGGCACATTGTCTCTTCTTATATAGCTTCTTGCAAGTATTTGATTACAAAAGGAATCAGTGCTGCATTAGAATGATAGATTTGGGCAGGGGGAATGTTCTCCTTTCTGTTCAGGGTTAGTGAAGTTTTCAAATTAAAACAGCCCTGACAATTGTCTATCCAGGATCAACCAGAACGTAAACTATCTAATGAAGCTGAACTCAGTGTTTCTTTAAGAAAGTGTTAAAACTGATCCTACTACAGGTTGCCCTCGATGTACGACAACCGTCATGAATATGAATCCGTTGCCCAGCGTCTGAATTTCGATCACATGACCATGGGGATGCTGCACCGGTCATCAGTGTGGAAAACGGTCATAAGTCCCATTTTTCAGTGCCGTAACTTCGAACAGTCACTATGCAAACTGTTGAAAAATGACCCAGGTCTGATTTAAATGGAAAGCAAAGAGGCAGCCACCTTGTCAATCCAGGGCCCACCCCAGAGTTGTAAAGGTAAAGGTTCCCCTCACACATATGTGCTAGTCGTTCCCGACTCTAGGGGGCGGTGCCCATCTCCGTTTCAAAGCCGAAGAGCCAGTGCTGTCCGAAGACATCTCTGTGGTCATGTGGCCAGCGTGACTCAATGCCAAAGGCGCACGGAACGCTGTTACCTTCCCACCAAAGGTGGTCCCTATTTTTCTACTTGCATTTTTTACCTGTTTTCGAACTGCTAGGTTGGCAGAAGCTGGGACAAGTCACGGGAACTCACCCCATTATGTACCACTAGGGATTCGAACTGCTGAACTGCCGACCTTTTGATCGACAAGTTCAGCATCTTAGCCACTGAGCCACCGCGTCCTTATTTTTAAATAGAGGACTTGTATTTGAAGTTTTATTCCTAATATTTAACCAACACCCACTTTCTTGGAGCAAAAGATCCTTGTTTGTGTCCTACACTCTTGAACAACTGAGGTCAAATGGTGGCTTGTTGTAGAGTTAGCTTTCATTCTTGCTTGGCCCTGTTGTTGCATCTTGAGTGATCTCCAAATGAAACTGATCTAAAACATCTCCAGATTACCTTTGTGGCCTTTATAAATTATGCGCATCTTTAAAATTACACTCAGCAGCCAACGTGAAGAAATGTCTTCCCTCAAAACCCAAGTTTTTCCCCAAGTTACGGAGATACATTTTGAAATATTCTATGACCGGGACTGCATGAAATGCATAATATTGAGGGGCTTAGAAGCATCTGAAAGTCTTAAGCAGTATCCAGTGTGTGTGTTTGTTTTTTTCCCTTCTCTTTTTAAAGATGCAACCATAACTATCACAGCTCTTACAAGGTCTAATTTCAGGGTTTCAAATCTACCAAAGTACTTGTGAGGAGCGCCATTATCTCGCTTTTTTCAGATTTAAAAACTCTACATTCAAGATATCAGACTGTATAGTCATGGACGGGCAGCTTGAATAGAAAAATGCTTTTTAAAAAATTAGCCTGACATGTTCTTTACTCCGCTGAGAAAAATTTAAAGGAAAAAATGTCACCGTTATTAGCAAAGCTTTCTACAAGGAGAAATCGCTAAACAAAAGGAAAGGAAAGAGAACCAAAGTATCTTTCTGTCGGCAGCGTGACTGATGACACACTCAACACAAACGCCACACAAACGCTCGCAACAGAGAAGTGCATTTAGTTTTCAAAGTTGCTGAAGAATCCCAGTTAATAAATAATTCTTAAAATGTATATAACAAATGGAAGGGAAAACGCAACCCACTCCAGAAAGGAGGAGAAGCCAGCTCTCCAAAAATACCAACTAATAATATTATTATTTAATATTAAATGTATTAATTAATATTTATTAACTATGAATATAATTTTGGCTCCATCCTCAGGGGAATCCTCTAAGCGATCAATTGAAAACACAAAATTCATACAGCACTCTTTGAATAAATTATACACATTCAAAAATGAGGTCTAACTACCATAGCAAAAAAACTCTCAAGAATAATTAAACAAAGCATGCATATATTAATACAAATGAGCGTCTCTACCATAGAGGAGATAATATTACAGATTTATCTCCTGGGGATATAGTAAAGATTACAATTAGTTCATGAATATGAGTGTCTGAATGAGCTGGCTGAAGACCAAGGACCAAGGACAAGTTCCTTTGTCCATGCCAAATACAACAGCCAGGTGGACTAAATCTACTAACTGTTATTTCATTTATAAATTTTATTTCATTAATTTTAGATCGACCTACGACCAAAACGGAGCCCAAAATTACCTTTGGCAAGCAAGACAGTCATTAAGGGAGTTTCGCCCCATTTTACGAACTTTCTTGCCAATGTTGTTAAGTGAATCACCGCAGCTGTTAAGTAAGTCACACGGTTGTTTAAGTGAATCTGGCTTCCCTATTGACTTTGCTTGTCAGAAGGTCACAAAAGGGGATCACGTGACCCTGGGACGCTGCAACCATCATCATCAGTACATGCCATTTGCTAAACATCCAAATTTTGATCATGGGGAGCTACTACAATCGTAAGTGTGAAAAACGGTAATAAATCATTTTTTTCAGCGCTGTTGCAACTTCAAACAGTCGCTAAATAAATGTTCGTAAATTGAGCCCACCTATAGTTATTGTTGGACATGAACAACTGATGCAGGACAGATTTGGGAGTCTCCTCTTACAGATGTGAACAATCAGGCAGCCCCTGCCATGTGGAGTTAGCTGCCATGTCCTACCTAATCATGAGCCGTAGTGGCGCAGTGGTTAGAACATAGTATTGCAGGCTGACTCTGCCCACTGCCGGTAGTTCGATCCTGACCAGCTCAAGGTTGACTCAGCCTTCCATCTTTCTGAGATTGGTAAAATGAGGGCCAAGATTGTTTGGGGCCACATGCTGACTCTATAAGCCGCTTAGAGAGGACTGTGAAGCGGTATATAAGTCTAAGTGCTGTTGCTATTGCTAACGTTAGGGCTGGCCCCAAACTCTTGAAAGGATTGCTATCTTTGTCTCCTTCTCTAAGACGCTGAGCTTGTCGATTGAAAGTCGGCAGTTCAGCGGTTTGAATCCCTAGTGCCGCGTAACGGGGTGAGCTCCCGTTCTGTCGTGTCCCACTCCTCCGCTGACGGCTGGGTCCGGGAAATCCGAATCAGGCGTGCCTCTGCAGCTCTGCCCAAAGTCCCAGCAAAGTCCTCAGAGCAGGCAGGAGACCAGTAAGTGACTTCAGCAAGATAAGTTTGACTTTTGCCTGACTCAGAGACTGCCAGAAAGTAGATCCTTTATATAGGCCATGGGGTGTGGCTCCATGACTCAGCACTCATTAAGGCCTGCCCCTCCCTTCCCTCTGTAGCCTCCGCCTCTCCAATCTTCTGATGCGAGGGTCACACCAATCAGCTGTTGGTAATAAACCCTCCTCAGGCTCACCTGCTGTGGAGGAGGGGGAGGGGTCTAGCTGCTCCGTTTGCCTGGGCATGGAGTCAGGGCTGGGGCAGGGAGATTCTCCTTCTGCAGTTTGTGTGGGCATGGAGCCAGGACTGGGACCGGGAGGCATACATTCCTCAGTGTGCGGGAGCAGGTAAGAAGGCCCCGGCTGCTCTGAGGGCGGGCAAGACACAACACGTTCCTTGTCCCAGCTTCTGCCAACCTAGCAGTTCGAAAGCAGGTTAAAAATTGCGAGTAGAAAAAAATAGGGACCACCTTTGGTGGGAAGGGAACAGCATTCCGTGCGCCTTTGACATTGAGTCATGCCGGCCACGTGACCATGGAGACATCTTCGGACAGCGCTGGCTCTTCGGCTTTGAAACGATGAGCACCGCCCCCTAGAGTCAGGAATGACTAGCACATATGTGCGAGGGCAATCTTTACCTTTACCTTTACTATACCAAGATGGAATTCATCTGCCTGAACAACCCTCAAGTCTCCATCATTTATGGCTGCGCACAGCCTCCAGTTGCTCCCTAGCTGAGTTCAACCCTACTAAATGTCAATTTTCAGTCTTTCCGCTCCCCCTCCCTCTAAACTCAGCCTCAGGCGATGAAAATTCCAGGATCATTTTTACTCAGATGACTTCCAAGGAGTGACATCTTTCTAAAGTTTTGCTCTCAGACAAATCTCCTTCTTGATGGAGGTTCTTTTTCTCATCGCTAGATACCAAGCAGCAGAAGTTGTGGAGACAGCTTCCTCTTGTCGTGGGTTGCAGGCTACCGAAATACCCCACAGCCGGAAGAACTGCCCTAAACCCTGGGGGTTAAAAATCTCCTTTTTTGGGGGGTAAGCAGACCCGAAAAGATTCACTCGAGTGCCACCTGGTGGATCACTTCAAGTCCCACAATCTTCACTCTCGACGGAGGGAATTGTCTTGAAAATCAACCGTGCCTTTCACAAGCCAGCTTGTACCAACTCTACATATGTCATGCTCACTCTTATTAAATGTCAGCTCCGTCGGAAATCAGAAGCCTGTAGGTTCAAGCGGCACACGTCTGGGCCTCGAACATGACAATTTGAAAGTCAAATTAAAAAACCATTTTTCTCTTTGAGCGGAGGAAGGATACGCTCGTGTCTTAATGTCTTCTTTTAGCTGAGCGGTGAGTTCCTAATCATGAAGGAACCAAACTTTTCAACCTGGTGATATTTTAAAACCGGGAAGGGAGCATTTCCCCAATCCGAATGCAGGAAGCATCCCCGGTTTTTTTGCCCGAGCTCCTTCAGAAAAAAAGACCTGCTCATTTGAAATCTTTCCTGCATCCTTCCTACCTTGGTATTTAAGCCAGACTAATCCCAATGAAACCGTAATGATGCTCAAAACATCATTGGAGCCATTTACTCAATCATGCCCTGTGTTGATGATGGCTACAACTACGGAATGAATCATGATCCTGCCTTGTTGATGAAGATTTATCCCTGTTTCCTTGTTCCTTCTTTCCAGCTCTAATTATTTAAATCAGGGGCGGGCAATTAATTTTCCCAAGGGGCCACCACATCAAAAACTCGGACTGTCACGGAGGGCCAAACCTGGAAGGCTGTGAAAGTTCATGGAATGAATATGTGAATTGGAAAAGAAAAAAAAAAAAGCAGCCGCTCGCAAATTAAAAGCAATGCCACTGTATTGCATACCTGGCATACACTTAGCAGATGATCCTCGGCTTATGAGCACAATTCAACCCAAAGTTTCTGTTGCTGAGGGACATTTGCTAAGTCAGTTCTGCCCCGTTTTGCGCCCTTTCTTTGCCAGAGTTGTAAAGTGAATCGCTGCAGTTGTTAAGTTAGTAACAATGGTTGTTAAACGAATCTGGGCTTCCCCATTGACTTTGCTCGTCAGATAGTCCGCAAAAGGGGATCACACACAACCATGGAGACACTGCAACTGTCATAAACAGGAGTCAGTTGCCAAATATTTGAATTTTGATCACCTGGGGGTGCTGCAGCGGTCGTAAGTGTGAAAAACGATCATCAGTCACTTTTTTCTGTGCCGTTGTCACTAAATGAACTGTTGTAAATTGAGGACTACCTGTATTAACATTTGATTTCTAGTTTCTGACGGACCTCACGTGATCTGGCTAGGAAGAGCCAAAGGGCCAGAGGGCCATAAAATGCTGCAGGTCTAATTTAAATGGAAGGCAAAGCGGCAGCCACTTTGTCAATCCAGGGCCCACCCCAGAGTTGTAAAGGTAAAGGTTCCCCTCACACATATGTGCTAGTCGTTCCCGACTCTAGGGGGCGGTGCTCATCTCCGTTTCAAAGCCATAGAGCCAGCGCTGCCCGAAGACGTCTCCGTGGTCATGTGGCCGGCATGACTAAACACCAAAGGCGCACGGAACGCTGTTCCCTTCCCACCAAAGTTGGTTCCTATTTTTCTACTTGCATTTTTTACCTGCTTTCGAACTGCTAGGTTGTGTCGTGTCCCACTCCTCCGCTGACGGCCGGGTCAGGGAAATCCGAATCAGGCTTGCCTCTGCAGCTCTGCCCAAAGTCCTAGCAAAGTCCTCAGAGCAGGCAGGAGACCAGTAAGTGACTTCAGCAAGATATGTTCGACTTTTGCCTGACTCAGAGACTGCCAGAAAGCAGATCCTTTATATAGGCCATGGGGTGTGGCTCCATGACTCAGCACTCATTAAGGCCTGCCCCTCCCTTCCTTCTGTTGCCTCCGCCTATCCAGTCTTCTGATGCGAGGGTCACTCCAATCAGCTGTTGTTGGGAGTAAACCCTCCTCAGGCTCACCTGCTGTGGAGGAGGGGGAGGGGTCTAGCTGCTCCGTTTGCCTGGGCATGGAGCCAGGGCTGGGGCTGGGGGATGCTCCCTCCTCTGCAGCCTGCTTGGGCATGGAGCCAGGGCTGGGACCGGGAGGTGCCCCCTCCTCTGCAGCTTGTCTGGGCATGGAGCCAGAACTGGGGCCGGGAGGCATACATTCCTCCGTGTTCGGGAGCAGATAAGCAGACCCCGGCTGCGGTGAGAGCGGGCAAGACACAACAGGTTGACAGAAGCTGGGAGAAGTCACGGGAGCTCACCCTGTTACGGCACTAGGGATTCAAACCGCTGAACTGCCGAACTTTCCATCGACAAGCTCAGCGTCTTAGCCACTGAGCCTTCCCCGGAGTTATAGGATACCATTAAAAGGCAGCTTCCCCACATAAATCTTGCCCGCAACGGTTGTGTCCCGTCCCTCCTTCCTTCCCACAAGCCATGCAGCGGTAAACAACAGCTGCTGCGTGCGGCCTTTTTCCAGATCCCCTGCAACTGTATTCGCAAGGCAACAGTTTTGCTGCCGTAGCTGGAGGAAGGCGCCATTTAAAAAAAAAACATTTGCAATGCTCCTCCATGCTGAAGGCTGTAAATCTCTCCATTTTCATGCCTCTTTAGGGGTTGCAAAGGAGCGACAGGTGGGGGGGGAGAAAGGCCTATCGGGCCCCCCGCTGCTAGGTATATTGAATTAACCATTCTTAGCAGCTCTAATGATTTCCAGAAGGGGCTTTCTCGCTCTCTCCAAAAGCGGCTGAGGAGAGGCTGCAGCATATTTTTAAAAAATCCCGTTCCACAAGATTTCCCCTCACTCCCGTGCACTAGCATCTCCAGGCTCGCTTGCTGAGAGAGCCCGTTCGGCGTTTAACAAGCAGGTCTTGTCCAGGCTTCTGAGAGACAATTTTTCATGGAATTCGAAGTACTTTTTATTGAGAACCCTTTAAGCCAGGAGGTGGCTAAACCCTGGCTTCGCCGGAGCTCTCCTCATTAGCTATGTCAAGATCGGAAGTCTATCTTTGGCGCTCTTTGACGGAAACAAATGACAAACACCTTCTAATAACAAGACGCTCTTCTCGATGCTTTGCTCAAGTCCGGTTTAGCTGCAAAGCTGCAGGCTGGGGCTTTTACACCCCGCAAATTTCCTGCCATTTCTGCTTCCTTCTGCCCCGCTTGTCAGCTGCCTTAAGCCAGGAAAAAGTTTTAGTGGCATCCTTGAAGACCAACGGGGGAAATCCTTTTTAGCCAAAGTGTGGGAGCCAAACAAGAATCAGGAAAGGTTGCAGAAACCAACCGTGTGATTTTTTTTTCCCCCACTCTTTAATCATAGCTCTGCTTTAGCGGCGTGGTGGCCTAGTGGTGAAGATTCTCCCCTCCCAACTCAGAAGGTTGAGAGTTCAATCCTAGGTAGCAGCAGATTTTTCTCTCCTAGGGCGCCAAGAAAAAAAATATTTGCTGCGGACTCTGTGTAGGTGTCAGGAAGGGCATCCAGTCAGCAAATGCTCAGCTCTTATCTATCTAGCTATATCTCACTCTCCCTGACTCTACTCTGAATTAAGGGATTACAGAGTCGTAAAAAGGGAATTTAACTGTAGCTCTGCTCTAGATCCCGTGACCAAGAGGAAGGGAGGCTTATAATGGGGCGGTTGGTAGCATTTCAAGCGGATGCCCAATTCTTCCTCCACAGGAATTCACTGGTAGAATTTGGGGATATTTTTGTCAGGATCCAGCCCATTTCTGAAGCTGGTTTTTTTTTCTTTTTCTGGCTTCTCTCCAGCAATGGGTTTCACATTGTTACTACTGGTTCGCCCTGCATGCGCCCAGTTCCCATGCGCATCCACCTTCCACACATGCCCAGCCTCAAAAATGTGCCTAAATAGGATGGCATAGAGTCAAGGGGGGGCGCCCACCCACGATTTCCACTGAATCGACTGAATACCATCTCTACTTCTCTCGCCACTCAAAACCAGACCGAGAGTTATTCCACTGAGAGACAGTAGAGAAATCTGAGCATCTTTGTATTCCCCCCCCATTTTTTTTTGTCTTTGAAAGGATAAGAGATGTTAAGAGTAAGGCCATTAATACTAAAACATTTCTGCAGCCCGTGTTCCTATATCTGGAACCCAGATTTCTATTAATGTAGAACAGCGGTTCTCAACCTGTGGGTCGTGACCCCGTTGGGGGTCAAATGACGATTTGCCAGGGGTCGCCTAAGACCATCGGAAATATGGGAAGTATACTTGCGAGTCGAAGAATCGCGCTCCAATGGTTGACTCCACAAGCCAGCTGCAGGCTCTTCAAATCGCTAGCCAAATTCAGCTTCAGGCGCGATGAATTAAAAAAAAGAGAAATCTTTGCTCTGATGTCTCCCTCTCAAGCCGGCTGCAATCACTCCCAATCGCTAGCCTAATCTGGCTTCAGGCGCGATAAACTTAATAGGGGAGGAGTCTCCGCTTTAATGCCTCCGTCCTCAAGACAATCGCAAGCAGTTCAGATCGCTAGCCAATACGGCTTCAGGCGCGATAAATTCAAAACAAAAATAATTTTACGGTTGGGGGTCGCCAACCGTGGGGAATTGTATTACAGGGGTCACAGCACTATAAAGGTTGAGAACCACTGATGTAGAATGACGCTCCACTATTTTCTAATTCCATACATGTGAAGCCTAAATGTGCACTTATTGGTAAATAACCTTACCCATTACCAACCTTATTTTAAAAAAAACAACTCCCTTGCAAGCCACCTAATTGCCTTAGCTCACAATCCTATTCTATTGAACAAAGGTGCAAAAGCCGAGACCACGGGTCACAAGGAATTCTATTGTAGCCTCATAGGACTGCCAGAGGTTATTCCTAAATTGTGTTTTGTAAATGTTAAATGGGGAGTTAACCTACTAGCTGTGCGCAATTACTTAGTAGATACAGACCGTTTCTCCTCCAATGTTTCCCCCAAATTCCAAGGAATGTTGAGCTGTTTTGCCCAGTTACCCTGTGACCCTCCATGACTGAAAACAGTGGCATTCATTACTAAACGGTTATAATTATGTTGGCTCATGAGCTCTGCCATTAACTGAAATCCTCACGCCTTGCCCTAAGCATGCCAACCTTCCCTCTTCAATAAGCTATGATATTTCACACACAAAGTATATCCCAATCATCTGGAAGAGGCTTACTCATCTCCCTGATCCAGCGTTTTACTACCTTAGCAACTTTTAAGGAATGTGGAAGTATCTTAACCCCCAGAAATTCAATTATCTTCAAGTTGCTAAGGTTGAAAAACACTGCTCGGATCGATTAATTGGCAGTTTTAAAAATGTAATTCCAAATGGTGGGGGGTGGGAGGGAATCCCAATCAACTATGAGCCGCGGCTGACCCTGCTTAGCTTTTTCAAAGCCAGCAATGCTAAGAGAGAAGTTACCACCTGCTACTCTTGCGGTTGAAGTTATGACCACCAACTTGTAGAGTCGAGTAAGCATGGATGTACATGCTTTGTTCTCTGTAGAAGTCAGAAGAATTCCAACTGGGTAAGAAATATCATCTCCTTTTCCATCGAGTTCAAAGAACGGATTATTTAATAGGCTCATTCTACCAACCATTAAGATTAGGGTTGCTGCCAGAGGACTAAAAACTTCTCCAAAATGGAATGGAATAGAATAGAATAGAATAGAATAGAATAGAATAGAATAGAATAGAATAGAATAGAATAGAATAGAATAGAATAGAATAGAAGGGACCTTGGAGGTCTTCCTAGTTCAACCCCCTGCTTAGACAGGAAACCCTGGGTCGCAGTGTCTCAGTGGCTAAGACGCTGAGCTTGTCGATCGAAAGATTGGCAGTTCAGCAGTTCGAATCCCTAGTGCCGTGTAATGGGTGAGTTCCCGTGACTTGTCCCAGCTTCTGCCAACCTAGCAGTTCGAAAGCAAGTAAAAAATGCAAGTAGAAAAACAGGGACCACCTTTGGTGGGAACAGCGTTCCGTGCGCCTTTGGCATTGAGTCATGCCGGCTACATGACCATGGAGGCGTCTTCTGACAGCGCTGGCTCTTTGGCTTTGAAACGGAGATGAGCACCGCCCCCTAGAGTCAGGAACGACTAGCACATATGTGCGAGGGGAACCTTTACTTTTACCAGTTCTGCAGAAGGAAGCATTTAAATGAGGAAAAACCTTCTCCATGGGCTGTTTATCAAGCATCCAAAGGCTATGAGAGGATATAGATAGTCCTTGACTTATGACCACAATTGAGCCCAAAATTTCCATTGCTAAGCAAGAAAATTAAGGGAGTTGTGTCCCATTTTACAAACCTCTTTCCGCAGTTGTTAAAGGAATTCTGCAGTTGTTGAGCAAATCTGGCTTCCCTCATTGACTTTTGCTTGTCAGAAGCCAGCTGGGAAAGTTACAAATGGTGGTCACATGATGTCAGTACTCTGCAACCGTCATAAATACACCCAGTTGCCAAGCACCTGATTTTTGATCCTCGACCATGGGGATGTTGCAATGGTTGTGAAAAAACCGGTCGCAAGTCACTTTCTACAGTGCCATTGTGATTTTGAACAGTCGCTAAGCAAACGGTTGCAGGTCGAGTAGAGGTACACAAAACCAGTGTTAAATCTGCTTGCCTTTTTTTCTATTACAGGAAATTGTGGGTTTTAGATCGCCAGACTCTAGTCCCCCGTAGTTTTCCTTACAAATTGTCGTGTAACTTCAAACGATCTCTAACCGAATGGTTGTAAGTTGAGCAAGCTTTGTGGACACGACCCAATTTCTCCATTGTGTCCCCCGTCTTGACTGCACAGCATCTTGAGATATCTCCGTTTTTCCCAGGAGTGGCACAAATTCTTAATTGAGTTTGTAAAATGCTGAGCTCTTGAGAGAGATTCTGAAAGAACGCATTAGCATCAAGCTACAGAGAACACTGGGGGAGGGGGGGGGCTAGAGCTAGAGTTAAGGTTGAAAAAGAGGCAGCTTGATTCCAGAATCAGATCTCTTAAATCATTCATAAACTTGAGGGGGAAGAAAACCCCTGGGGTTAGCCCCCCCACACTTATGCAGTCTCCAAGGGAGGGTAATTTATGTTCTTTGAAAGAGCCACTGCCAGAGCTGTTCTGTAAAGTTGGCATACAAAAACAGATACCTAAAGCTGATATTTTTCTTCAGAAGGCCCTCTGAGGACAAATGAAACCGGATTTTTAAAAAAAAATAAAATCCACGAGTCTCTTATCCACTATGTTCTCCAAGCCGGTGGTGAGTTTATTGTTAAGAATATACAGATGTGCTGCATTTGGGGGGGGGTGAAATTAAGGAAGAGCTCAAGGCGCTCTTGACGTTTAGGGTCATTCTGTCCCCATTTTGAAAAAAAAGAAAGCTGACAAACTATAGGTAAAAGCAGAAGACAGAAATGATAAAATTGGCAGACAGAGAGGACTGTCACACTGGGAGATATAAAAAGCAGCTGTTGGCAAAATAATTTTTTTCCCCTGCAGCAAAAAAACCAAAAAACTATGCAAACAAAATAAGAACTGCATGGTGGAATAGAGATGCCATTTGATAATGATTTAATAAAGATGCTTAGTTATCAGTTTTCCCAAAGGAGCAATATACAGAACCATCTGAAACAGTGTTTTTTAACGTAGACAATATTAAGATGTGTGGACTTCGAGTTCCCCCCATTTCAGGGGGTGGAATTCTGGGTGTTGAAGTCCACACATCTTAAAACGTTGTCAAGGTTGAGAAACGATGCTCAGAAATAGGATTTTCAACTAAAAAGTTACAAGTCTTCTGGTTCCTGATCAATGTTTAGATCTGCGAGATGGAAGAAAATATTGACCTGGCTTGTTTTGAGTGCAGAAAGACCAGGCCTTTTTTGAAAGTAGCCCTTAAAAACAGAAATCTTTTAAGACAGAGTTCCAATTAGATTTTACCCTCTCCATTTAAGATTGCCTGGCAAACAATTTATCTGTTAATCTACCAATTAAAGATTGCCGCACAGAAGTGTGCTCAGCTGACAGGTTACCAAGGAGGCAATTATTTTAAAAAGAGCAGTAAAACACTCACGCAAAGCTACAATTGTTTGTGTAAATACAGAGGATTCATAGCTAACAATATATATAAATATATATATTCTGCATTCAAAGTTTCTTGTCCTTGTGGCGCCAAATAAATATGTGAACGGAGGAAGGCCATTTATAATTACACCTTAATTATATAAAAA
This sequence comes from Ahaetulla prasina, assembly GCF_028640845.1. Taxonomy (NCBI): domain Eukaryota; kingdom Metazoa; phylum Chordata; class Lepidosauria; order Squamata; family Colubridae; genus Ahaetulla; species Ahaetulla prasina. Next base: position 27,331,536 of record NC_080548.1, on the reverse strand, counting down.
AACGATAGGGTTAGTAAGGGATAAATAGTCTTTCTCAAAAAGGAAAACACTCAGCTTCAGTAAATAAAGAACTTTATTTTTAAACTGAACTCCATTTTAATGTTTCTTGCTCGCAGCTGCCACCTAGGAAAGAAGAAGAAAAAAAAAGCTATTCTAAATGTATTTACATAATCAAATGATTTATGAACAAATATAAAAGCATGTGCACAACCTCCCAGTATTCGAAAGATCATTTCCGCCACTAAGAACACCGCCTTAATTCAAATACCATCCACCTATAGCATGAATGCGTTAATTCCAATCTGGTTTTTATGTCCCCTTGCTTTTGATTAAGAGTTTGACAAAAAGGTCACAAACACCGCATTTCAGGCAATTTATTGCTGGGAAAATAGAAAAATGCGCTGTCCACAGGCTAAAAAACACCTTAACTCATGGTCATCACCCACCAGCTTCCAACACAATTTATCAAGATACGTAAAAGAGTCTTAACTATGCATACTGGTTACGTATTTGACTGAATGGACACCTAATTCAAAGCGAGAATTTGAATTGTGCTTTTTTGTTGAACAAGCCATGGTGAACCAATTATATTCTGGCTTTTTGTTGAAGGTCCTTCTCAGAGCTTAGCTGTTTTCTTGCCAACGTTTCATTACCCAATGAAACGTAACATCATCAATGCTAGTAAGGAGTGGGGTTTGGTCTCAGTTTATATTCTAGTAGCTTGCCTTTTCAGTGTTGGTGGGGGTGATCTTAGAGGTTCTTTGGTTGGGCTGTTTACTATTGGTTGGTTTTGCAATTCCTCGATTGGAGTATTATTTACTTGATGTCGGTCTGATGTCAACCTTGGAGTCACTTGTGAAATCTTGTGTTACTGGAGAGAAAAGCCAACTTTCTTAGGACACATAAACATCCCTTTTTTCCTGCAAATGCTCATTTGCCCTGTCCACTAAAGGAACCCACAATAGATGGGCTTGCTACAGGTATTTTCAGGCATGATCAAGAAAGCGTCAAGATATTTTGACTTGGTTCACATTTCAGCTCCACAGTTAGAGGAGTGAGAAAAACCTGTTAAGCGCAAGAGATGCACAATCTTTATTCTGATTTTTGTTGGACATGCTCCGTGCAATCGTAGAGGGAATAATTTGTTATGAAATAACTCGCCAACAGTACACTGTACAGTACACAGACCTAGTTAGCCGTGCAATCATCTCGGCACTTTATCAAACGGTGATGGGGCTGTTAAAACAGTTTTATGCGGGGGAGGGGGGAGAGAGATGATCAAGTGCAAGTTTTAAGAGCAAAACGGTGATGCAATATGCAGCTCTTTCTAATGAGATTCATAGAGTGGGGTCTTTAGGGGTACATTTAGGCTCCAGCAAAAAGGCTGCTCGGAAATACTCCTACAAGTTGCTGATTCCAACTCTCATTTATTATCTATTTTGCTTTTGCTTGCACAGCTTTAAAAGCAAGGCTGTCCAATTCTTTAGGAAGTGAAGCTCATGGGGGGGGGGATGGGGGGGGAAGCAATCTGCTGCCTTTCAAGTGTTATTGATTTTTAGTTCCTGTGAGTTCCAGTCATCCTATCTGATGGTTGTTTTTTTTAAAAAAAACAAAAACAACTCTATAGAATGTATATACCAAAAAACCCTGAGTACTCAAGTAGCCGAAGTCCCTGCTTTAAATCAAGGTGAATGAGAAAATATAACAGGGTTAATTTCGAGAATTCTTCCTCTTATCCTCATTTCCTGCCTCATCTAAATCAAAAGTGCAGAGACCAATTTCACCCCATCCTGCAATATACAACAAAGAATCTAGCATTGCGGTAAGGGAAAAAGAAAACAGGCCAAGGGTTAAAAGCCGTTTTTTTTTGTCATGACGCAAAAACCTGCAACTTTATGTACCTGTATTAAATGCATGTATGTAATGATCACATTTACATTAGATCATCACAATAATAGAGTAAGAACAGAGTTGGAAGGGACCTTGGAGGTCTTCTAGTACAGCCACCTGCTCAAGCAGGAAACTCTATAGCATTTCAGACAAATGGTTGTCCAATCTCCTCTTAAAAACCTTCAGGGTTGGAGCACCCACAAGCTGTTGGAGCCAAGCTGTTCCACTGATTGATTGTTCTCAAAATTTCTCCTTAGTTCTAGGTTGCTTCTCTCCTTGATTAGTTTTCGTACATTGCTTCTTGTCCTTCCTTCAGGTGCTTTGGAGAATAGCTTGACTCCCTCTTCTTTGTTGACAGCCTCATAGACATCGGAACACTGCTATCATGTCACCCCCCCTAGTCCTTCTTTTGATTAAACTAGACTCATGGCCTGTTATTTAGTGGACCAAAGACCTGATGTTTCTTGCAACTTATGAATGAGTTGCTTTAAGGCAACAGATTTATGTATGGATGATTACAATGAAACATGGTCATCCTCTACTAACACTGCAGTGTAATAATTTACATAGATGGGGACATGTATAAGAAGCCTTCATGCAATTCCAGTTGTGTTGTTTTCGTGCTTTTCCCCTTTGCTGTTTTTTCTTTTGTGTCTCTTTTTTCCTCACTTTTTAAAAACAATCTCCCAACACCTGTTGCCTAAATGCAGGACTTCCTATGTTAAAATTTACCGCATCGAATGCAACTGATTTAACCTAACAATACTTCCAATGTAAGTGAAAACTCATTTTAAAAGATTAACGGGAGGCATGCTTATTAATGAATGCCCCTTAAATTGGAGAGTATTCACCCATGACAATTCACATTATTTACATAATGAAGTCATTTGTAGAATACGATCAATGCATAATTGTCATTAATGAGAATGCGCCATCCGTCCATTCTCTGCAAAGAATAGATATCTTTTATTCAGTCTGCTCATGAATGATTGGGCTATTTGTGATTTTAAGGACGGAGAAGGGAAAGATGGCTACTTTAAGTTTCCGGATGGCCATTTTAAATGCCACAAGAAAGCCGTCACTTCTAAATCTGCATTAAGGGGCAAGATTAATGGTCTGATGCAGTAAAAAAAACCTGTCCAAGCCTCTTTTCAAATTTCTCCTTATGCAATTGTAGATTTTACCTGTCCAGCAATCCTGTCCAGGTCTCTCTGTCCCTGAGGAGTAAGCTTGCGGCCTCTGAAAAGAAACCAGTGTCAAAAATCAGCCTCTTCTAAAATTAAACTACTAACACGCACCGTGGATCATTCCCGGTTTGGGTTACGAGCAATGTAGCAGTGCAAAGATCACAATTCAAAAGATAAGATGTGATTCAAAACACGTGGTCCGGCATCCGGCATCCAACAGCCGCTAAGAACATCTTAAAGCTGATGTATTATCGCATGAGAGTTTATTTTTTTTTGCAAAGCACACTATTTGTCTTTGCATCGACATTTCCGTGCAATCCTAAATTAAAATCATTCTTAAAGGAGTACTGTTTTTTTTACACCACCTGTATGAATTTTTGAAGTTTCCCAAGGCTTTAACACTACTTGGGGGAAAATAGAAGCCAGGTAGGTGTTGCTTAATTGTAACCTTCAGCAATTCTAGCCAGTGAAGAACACGGGAAGCTACAGTTCAACTATATAGAAGTACCACAGAATCCCATAATAATCTTGCCCGTCTTCATTAAGAGGGAGCATATAAGATCGTTGTCCAAAGATACCCACATAGGCAATGCAACCAACAGTATCAGTACTCAAGAAGACATTCTACCACACATACTCATGTCATAGGGAAGGATATTGCTGGACTTGGCCACAATACTCTAATATTGTTTGCACAATCTTTGGAAGCCCTCAGGTAGGCCACGAAGGCAAAAGACTTCTATAACCGTCCAGCAATATATATTCAAAGTCACACTGCCTCTGAACAGAGCTTGCGGTACGGTCTTTAGAAACAGATTCCCACAAACGGTATCCAATGCGTTGCGCACAACTGTGCTTCTGTGAGCCTGCCACAAGACACGTGTGTTAACTTAGGCTTCCACGTTCTCTGCATCTGGTAGGAACTCACCCATCCTGGTCCTTCTCCACCATTTTGAGCCCTTCCAAAGCCTGGAGCACCCTCCTGGCAACACTTTTGGAACCCCGGCTGAAGTGACTGGGCATCACACCGTTGCGCTGGCGCCCCCCATAGATCTTGGTCATGGAGCCGACTCCAGCACCACCCCGAAGATAAAGGTGGCGGGCTGTGGATGCTGCAAACAAACAAACAAAAAAAAACCCCATCACTTTATGACCTTCGAACTGGTCATTTCAACCACAGCCTCCTGGCACGAGAAAGACTGAACTGTTTCCAAAGTTTCACAGGACCCGAACGTATTTTACCACTTCCTTAAAGAATCAAGCTTGACTGCTCACGAGTAGAGTTTTTTTGGTAACAATTCGCAAGTGGTTCGCCAGTGCCTTTTTTTTTTAGGGTTTCCACCCCCACCCCCAAAAAATGACCACCCTGGGCATCTATAAACGTGAACCACATCATGCCAAAACGACATCTTCAAAACAGCCTCGCCTATCTTCTCATACTGAAGGTTGCTAAAGACAGGAACTTTCAATTTATGCCGAGATGTTGCATGCCCAATGAAAGTAATTAAAATTAATGAGCACAGCACCCTCAACTGCTTTCAGCCCAATGCCGCCTCCAACTGAAGAAGCTTCAGCATGGCATCGCTTGGAGACAAAACAAGCGAACTGCATGAAAACGCTCAATTTCCACCTGGAACGGAGTTGCGTTATCTCACCAGCAGGCAGTTTTTCTACGCACCGCCTGCCTTCTCCTTTGAGGCTATTCCACAGGCCCAGACAAAAGGAGAAACCCTGAGGCTATATTCCTGCAAGTCAGAAACCTCCTTCCCTCCCTTACATTTCACTTGAGCAGTAACAAGAGCAAATTAACCAGGCTGAACAGCCATCCTGATGGCAAGGGGGGAAGGGGGAAGCAGGGTTCGGACTTCAGGGCATCTACAAAACTCCTGCCACAGCAGAGGCCAATTTGAAGAAGCAAGAATATTGGTTCGCTGTCATTTACCGTGAATACAAACAGATGCGAGAAGGGCATTTTGGTTCCCTGTGAAATAATAGATCAAGATCTCCATGAAGAGCATCTCCAGGGCTCTCCAACCATCTGAAGTCACGAATAAAGCCATCTTGCGTAGGGCGAGATGGAGGCAGCCAACAGACTATTGGTAGGCAGCCAAAGCAGCTGCTTGCATCCACTGTTTTATAGGCAGGCAAATCAAATGCAAAGGGTTTGAGGCCTGTTGGAAAAAAAAACGATTTCCATACTGGCCAGGAGCGCTGCCCACTCGACGCGGATGGTGATAGTCCAAAAGCATCTAGCAGCGATTTGTAATAGATTAGAGGGCTGACAGGGAAACAAGCCACAAAAGATATTTTAGAATTAACGGAGGCTTTTAATGAGACGTCATATTAAAGAGCTGGGCAACAAAGCATCTGTGCTTCTGATTGGTCCCCAAGATATAAACGCTTTATAATTATGGGCAGAGAAGTCAATTATCTTCTTGATTGATAACATTACCAAAGCCTCCAATTGCTAGCCAACCACAGAGTTTATAGCAAAGCTGCAGCCACTGCTATAAACATATCCCTGTGTATCTTGGTGCTGGTGGCGATTTCCTGGGAAAATGAGAAAGGGTTCTGTTCTTTTCATTGAACGCCACATCCCTCCCAGGACACGCACAGACCAGAGTCTAAACAGGACAGTGGTGTGTTGTCCCAAAAGTCACACCCTTCTTTAAAAGTAGAGTTGTTTTAAACTCTGCAGTGTCATCAGAAGGCAGAGGCAAAAAAAAATAGACACTACCAAGGGTATCAGGGGTTGGATTAGAAAAGCAGGAATTGCAGCGTTCTGTCCAGCAAAGTGTCTTCAAAACCCATTATCTATAGCAGGGGTCTCCAACCTTGGCAACTTTAAGTCTGGTGGACTTCAACTCCCAGAATTCCCCAGCCAGCAAAGCAAAACTGGCTGGGGAATTCTGGGAATTGAAGTCCACCAGGCTTAAAGTTGCCAAGGTTGGAGACCCCTGATCTATAGACTTACTCTCGCAACAGTATGTAAATCATTGTTGCTCCTTAACACAAATAAAAGCTAATGCTTATAAAGCCAGTTTGGTATAATGACTAAGGCACCAGGCTAGAAATCAGGAGATTCCAAGTTCTAATCCTGTCTTAGGTACAAAGCCTGCTGAGTGACTTTGGCCAGTCACACTGTCTCTCAGGCCTAGAGAGAAGGCAATGGCAAACGACTTCTGAAAATGTTGCCAAGAGAATTGCAGAGATTCATCCAGTCAAGATTGGGACACGCAAAAACGAGCATCACCCCTCAAACAGCCTCAGCAACTCTCCCTGGCAATGTTGTGAGTAGCACTGGTTCATTTTAATAGGACAATTGATGTATTAAATTGCAGTAAGCCATGATTTTGACCACAATCATGGTTTATTTTGATTTTATTTATAGCCACCCATCATAGACACTGGGCATTTCACATATACAAAACAAGGAAGGCAGTATTATTTATCAAATTTGGAAAACACCCATCTCACTCACAGAGTTTTGAAGAAGACTCTGCCACAGATCCATACAAAATGCTAAGGAACCAAAACTTATTTTAAAATCTGCAATGGCTAATATGCATACCACCCTTCATCAAAACCAAACAAATTACAGTATGGGCTGTTATTGCATGTTAACCAGCTATTGAAACTAAACCATGAATGTTTACTACAGTTGCCTATTTTCATCTCCTCTTCTACTGTCCTTCCCCTCCCATTGTAAGCTTCTTAGGAGGTTGAACTTATTTTCATGCATAGGTACTAATGCAGGGTGGGCAACTTTATGACCTGTGGACTTCGACTCCCAGAATTCCTGAGCCAGCATTGCCCAATAAGAAGCACATTGCAATATCTACCCATAGGTAATTTCAATAAAACAATATTCATTTTGGCCCCTCTTACCCAAAGAACACATTGTAGAAAAATTACAATTAGCACAGCACTGAAATCATTTCATTCCTTACCAGCTCTGGTATAAAACCAGTTTTCATCATATGGAGCCAATTCTTTGTGCTTGGCTAGTTTGACTGTGTCCACCCATTCAGGTACCTTTAGTTTACCTGACCTGCAAAACAATTCAAGTATCAGTTACGAGGACTGTGAATTGCTTCTTAGTCCTTTCCACAAAAGATGGTTCAAAGCAAATGGGATACAAACACAACACTGTAACTCTTTAAAGCAGCTGACTTTTTTTCTGGGATCACACAGCGACTACAGAGGACTGCTTTAAAGGATTGCAGAGAGATACAATAAGTGTCTCAAAATTTAGGCAACTGATTAATCCAAATATATTCGTGAAATTCAAAGGGGAAAAAGCTGAAGCACAGATCCACTAAAGCTACAAAGCACTACTTGGAAGAAAAAACAGTCCTGTTCTAAGGTAAACCCCAGATAGAGACAATATTTTGTGGTCTGAAATATCAATGGGAGCACACACTAGGTACCCCGGTTTTTAAAAAAAATAAAAGATGCTTTGGTTTAAATGCCTGTTTAGCTATAAATCTTACTGCATCACTATTTATTGAACACTCAAATTAATTCACATACATATATGTGATTTGTACCCCATGTTATTATCCAGGAAGTACTTAAGGCAGCTATCAGTATATTAGAGAAGCGCAAAACAGTTTGTGCATGAACTATTCTATACATGAAACGTGAATTATTCCAAACATGAAAGGAGCTACTTCTGGTGGTTCCTCTCCAAAGTGAAACATGTGTGTTTGGTCCAGAAACCAAAATGAAACAGGACTCAAGTCTAAGTTCTAGCCTGAAACATGAATTGTTCTGGGAAGAAGCGCTGAACGGAGGGGAAGGGGAAGAAAATGCCAGGAATACCAGCAATGGCAATTAAGGAGAAGCAAGGAAGAGAGGCACCAAGAAGATTGGGGGACATAGATTAATAGAATATGCTGTGCTGAGAACCAACAGTAGCTGCTGAGTGCAGGGAATCAACTGAATAGATTTTTGACTGATGAGACATGTCATTTTAGGGTATCAGCAATGTGGTTGAGAAACAGGGAAGGGAAGGATATGTCATGTTGGGAGTTATGAAGGATTTCCATTTTGGACACATTCCTACACAATCCCTTAATGATGTTTTTGTTTAGAAAATCAAATTCATAAAAACTAATTTATTTGGTAATAATAGGTGCAAACCCTACAGCATCTTACTGGGACACAAATTTGCATTTGCACACCAATTCCATTCTGGTGTGATTAGTTGCATTAGTTCCATTAATAAAGCTGATTCCAGTGAGAAGAAATATACTTCAAACTATTTATCTTATTAGTAAGCAATCAAAATAATATGGTGCTTTTAACTCCCTATTCATTTCCTGCCTGGATTTACAGGAATCATGGTTTTTAACACCCACCTTTATTTCCTGAAATATTACTACTGCAAAGGGAATGTATTTATGTGTATTTTTATTCAAACCATTAAAATATGCTAATCAAAAATGCTTTATAGATTAGTATAGACTCAGAAAAGAGTGCTACCTTTTGGGAAAATACAACTCACTACATCAAAAGTCTAATTTGTATGTGCTAATTAATTTTTCACACAACTTACTTTTTGAGAAAGGCTGCAAGGGCCCGCACAAACTCCTGCTGGTTGACGTCTTTTACAGTTACTCCAGGCATCTGCAGAGGGGGAAAAATATGTAATCTCACCCATTTAGAAAAATTAATCATAGTTTCATACTGCTGGGAATTGAACCACCACTGCTAAGGAGAGGCCAGGAGAGCACCCCCTCTTCACAATATTTATTCATTTGTTTATTACCTGTTTATTAATATTATCATTATAATTCCTAAGGACTCCTGGCAGCCGGAATAAAACACATCCAATAAACAATTATACAAGTAAAAACTATTGGAGCAGTCAAGCAAAAATACGACAGCTCCACTGCAGCAGATTCCATGGCAGGAGAAAATCTAAGTCCCATCTACGGTCCAGAAAAAGAATATGAGTTTGTTTTTCCCAGAAGCACCACTTTGAGGCAATTGCCTTCAGAGAAAAAGGGTCAAATATTTTGGACAGGTAACCAAGGATTGCAATACTCAATGTTTGTAATCCTGAATCCTACAATTGCTGTTACTGGAGTTAATAAGTAGAACAATAATCATAAGGTATAACACTTAATGATAGTCATAGGGTACAAATAAGCAATCAGGAAACAATCAATATAAATCGTAAGGATACAAGCAACAAAGTTACAGTCATACAGTTGTAAGTGGAAGAAGATGGGTGATGGGAACGATGAGAAGATTAATAGTAGTGCAGATTTAGTAAATAGTTTGACAGTGTTGAGGGAATTATTTGTTTAGCAGAGTGATGGCCTTCGGGGAAAAAACTGTTCTTGTGTCTAGTTGTTCTGGTGTGCAGTGCTCTATAGCCTCGTTTTGAGAGTAGGAGTTGAAACAGTTTATGTCCTGGATGTGAGGGATCTGTAAATATTTTCACGGCCCTCTTTCTGACTCAGGCAATATACAGGTCCTCAATGGAAGGCAGGTTGGTAGCAATTGTTTTTCTGCAGTTCTAATTATTCCTATTATAATTATTACACTGTGAGTTTACAGGCAAGGATCATTGTATGTTTTAGTATCTGTAATAATGGTGAATATTTTAGTATTAGTATCTTATATTAGTATTTAGTATCTGTAGAATTTCTATAGAACAGGATCTTTTTTTCTTTACTCTATAGCAGATCATATTGTCACAGCGATCAAAAATCTTATCTATTCCTGTTCCTTCCCAAACAAAAGCCAAGTACCACATCATAAAATATGATTTTGGTGATTGTTAAAGAGATTCTCCAGGTCCCTCAATTTCTGGTTTCAATTTCTGTTAAGTATGTACAACTTTTTAATCAGAAATATAAACTTCACAGATCCCTTAGGGGTGTTTCATAAGAGACATCGGATTTTAATAATAATAATTTTTGTCTTCACAGCTTCTGCCTACCAACTCTTGATTCATTGAGGGGCCCTTATTTTGTTAGCTTTTTAAGGATCCACAAAGGATCCAGGCACCTAATATTACTATAAATGGGTATAAATGTAATTTTATTCTAAGCAAATGATTCAAAGCAAATAACCAACACACTCTTTTATGTGGACATTGAAACCGTTGCTCTTTCTTTTTATGGTAAACATTAAAAAAAAATATTTTAAAAAAATAGAAATAACCAATAGGAACAGTGGTGGTATTTAAGATGTTAAGCTTCGCAATTTTTTTAAAAAAATGAGTATCAATAATAAATAAATATATTAGATAGATAGATATAAAATATAATATATAAAAATGGGAATATGCATCTGTCAGGCCTGGAAATCAGTTACGCTGAAACGTAATAAAGTATAACTGAGGTACAATAAACCCAGTCAAATAATAGTTTTTATTCTTGTCTCCCCCACATATATTTTCTTCCTTTCCATCCGCTTATTCCACGAGAGCCGCTTCCCTCCCACGCCGCCACATGGCCTGGCCTTGCCCGGCAAGCCAGACCCAAGACAGGCTAGGCCAGAGCACCGAGAAAAATTAGGGAAGCCTAAGCCGGCCCCTCCGGGGTCAGCCGAGCTCCCGGCCTGCCTCCCCACGAGCCGCCACCTTGCTCACCGTGTTGCCGCCTCAGCGCTACCGGGCAGGAAAAAGAACGCACGGGGCTCCCCACCCGCTCCTCGCAGGGCTCCAAGCGCCGCGAGGTTTGTCTCGACCAATGGTCATTCGCGCGATCTGAACCTCGACCAATCGTTACCCGGAGGGAGGGGAGAGGAAGGCATCGCGAGACGTCCCGCCAAACGACGAGAACGGGTTTGCCAAGACGGAAGTTGTGGAAGCAATTTGCCCATCGAAGGGCGGAAGGCGGTTCAATATTTTTTTTCTTGTTTTCCTAACCATTTTTATTTTTATTTTATTTTATTTATTTGTCACAACATTATATACAGGAACATATATTGAAAAGAAACAATAGGCCAGGGTTGTTACAAAGGTGCTTTTTCAGGAGGCAACTGGAGTTTCTTGGTTTTTTCTTTTCAAAACGTTTCTTCAAAAGAAGAAATGTCTTCAAATCTGGTATATATATAGTTTCCTGCCTATGCAGGGGGTTGGACTAGAAGACCTCCAAGGTCCCTTCCAACTCTGTTATACTATTCTATAATAAGTTTCCTGATTCTGTTTGTTAACTGCGTTGGCATTTCCCTTTCTAAGCAGTGGTGTCTATGGTTGCTGAAGTTCTGTAATAAATATTAAAGGTCTCCCCAAGTTCCTGAAGTATGATTGCTTAATTTTAAAAAAAAAATTCAAAAGAATGTTTTTCTTTGCAGCTGCCAAAGTACAATTGATGCAAGAAGAGATTTTCCTACACTATGAATATTTCGGGAATCAGGATGCTACTTCTAAACATGGCCAGACCATCCATGGTACAGACTCAGATCTTTGCCTTAAGCTACAGATTGGAAAGGGCAGAGGATTACGATGTCATTGCCATACCTTTGAGTGTGAACCTTGACCCCTCCTAAACCATGGAGTGTCATGCCTTCTTCTAAGGGTTCTATGAATTACAGGTAATTCTCGACTTATATCCATTCTTTTTAACAACTGAGGTTTATGATGGCACTGAAAAAGTGACTTATAACCATTGCAGCATGATACATTACACGATCGAACTTTGCATACTTAGCAAACAAGCTTGTGTTTGTGAAGGTTGTAGCCTCCTGAGGACACGTGATTCCCATTTTCAAATCTTTCCAGGCGGTTTCCACGTTGACTTTGCTTGTCAAGAAAGTCTCAAAAGCTGATCATGTGACCTTCGGACAAAGCAGCAGTCATAAGTATGAACCCGTTGCCAAGCATCTGAATTTTGATCACACGATCATGCGGATGCTGCAAAGGTTGTAACTCTGAAAAACGGTCATAAGAGACTTTTTCCAGCACCGTTGTAACTTGGAAACGGTCACCAAATGAACTGTTGTAAGTCAAGGACTACCTATACACATGAAGGCAGGCATGAAAGTGTCTGAACAGTGCAGTGGATATTAACTTTAATGGGGGTGCGAGAGGAGTGAAATCCAGCAGGTTCTAACAGGTTCTGTTAGAACCTGCTGGTAGCGGAAATTTTGAATAGTTCAGAAAACTGGCAAATACCACCTCTAGCTGGTCCCAGAGTGGGGAGGGAATGGGGATTTTGCAATATCCTTGCCCCTGGAGTGGGGTGGGAATGGAGATTTTACAGTTTCCTTCCCCCCTGGAGCAGGGTGGGAATGGAGATTTTGCAGTATCCTTCCCCCAGGAAGGGAGGGAATGGAGATTTTGCAATAGTCTTGCCCCTGGTGTGGGGAGGGAATGGAGATTTTGCAGTATCCTTCCCCCAGGAAGGGAGGGAATGGAGATTTTGCAGTATCCTTCCCCCTGGAGTGGGGAGGGAATGGAGATTTTGCAGTATCCTTCCCCTAGAGTGGGGTGGGAATGGAGATTTTGCAGTATCCTTCCCCTGGAATGGGGTGGGAATGGAGATTTTGCAATAGTCTTCCCCTGCCACGACCACCAAGCCATGCCCACAGAAGCGATAGGGAAAAAATTTGGATTTCACCCCGGGGTAGAATGAGGATGAGAGACACATTTGGACTGTTTTACGAAGCAGAAGATCTTAGAGTAAGCTGCCCGGTCAAATGTAAACATCCCGTTCCAAGATCAGAAAGTTAGAAATTGGAGCGATTGAGTTATCTAAAAGGCCCCATGAATTACCTGCAGCCAGAAGTATCCAATCCTATTGAGGTTGAAATGGAAGTGCTGAGGATTGATGGCTTTTCCTAGCAACTGCCTGGAACCAGCTTTATTAAGGACGGCTGCAACAGATGGAAATCAATAGGCAAATCTTGCCAGCTAAAGTTCCATTATTGATTTACGCCCACTAGTTAGCCCTGGGGGGCACGCAGCCTCTGTTGGTAGAAAGTTAATAGGGAGAACAATATCACAAGCCAAGAACCCTGGAGGTAAATTATCTGCAAAATGAAAGTTGTTGGGTATCCCAAGCTTTATAAGAACCAGAGATCAATAACTCAAACCCACGTTTTCTGGCACTAATTTCTCCTTTCTTCCTTCTTTCCTTCCTTTCTTCCTTCCTCCCTTCCTCCCTCCCTCCATCCCCAAGATAACAATAAGATTTATTGCACCGAATTTTAAACCAAATCAATTTCATCTCTTTATTTAAGGGTTTAAAAATAGGGGCCAACCTACCACCTTTGTTTAAATAATGGGCTTATCGACATTCACTGATGTCCATTATGTGCCTTAATGTCGCAATATTCAATAGCTTTGTGCAGTTCACTCCCTCGTTTTCAATAATTGCTTTGTGGGTGGAAGCAATTTTCCTGTTGCTGTCTTAAGTGGGCCTCGGTCTATTGCATTCAGCTGACGACACCCAGAAGCAGACAAAGCACACAGATAGAAATGAGTAAAGGAGGGGTAGCCAAATTATCCATTCTTCACCGTTAGAAAAGTGGGGCTATTTTGTTCTCATTGGCTTATTCAGAGGGCATCAGCATCAATGGGCATCAGCATCAGGGCTATTCAGAATAACCAAATAACAGAAGGAATCCCTCCCCGCTCCCTTCCTACTCCTGGCATGCGATGGCCCGGTAGGCCCGTTTTTCTCTCTCACCTGGCTCCAGAGCCTCTCTATGAGTCTGGGGAGGCTGCAAACAGCCTTCCCCACCGCCCCAGAGGCCCTCCAGAGGCCAAAAACGGCCCGTTTCCCAACTTCCGGTTGGACAGAAAGTGACTTTTTTGCTGTCCCCAGCCTCCAGAGACTCCTAGAGAGGCTCTGGAGGCTGGGGACAGCAAAAAAATTATATCCTATATCATTACAAACAAATGGCTGTCCAATCTCTTCTTCAAAACCTCCAGTGTTTTCAACTTCTGAAGGCAAGCTGTTCCACTGGTTAATTGTGGTCACTGTCAGGAAATTTCAAGCAACATACATTCGCTTCCTTTTTTTTTTTTTTTGCTGTTGTTCTATTTACAAGTTGTCCTCGAATTACGACCGTAATTAAGGCCGCAGTTATGGTCCTAAGTCGTGACAATCATTAAGCAAGTGAGTCATCATGTTCTTGTGCCCAATTTTACATTTTTTGTCATTGTCGTTAAGTCAACCTGTTGACGCGAATGTCTTGATTATTAAGTGAAGGCCACAGCCATTAAGCAAACCCATTGGTCACTATGGGGAGCTCTTTCCTGGAAGTAAACTCCAGTTTCCGGAAAAAAATATTATAAATCGCAGTCAAATGCCAATGGGACACCACAAATGGCCATACATGCAGCTGCACCCCAAATACAGTCATGTGACTATGTGAGACAGGGGAGGAAACCAGCTATTCAAACTTCAATAGTGGATTGTAAGTAACTTTTGGGGGGTTTGTTGTAACTTTGATCGGTCATTTTTTAAAATTTATTTACATTTATATACCGCCGTTCTCCGAAGACTCAGGGCGGCTTACAGTGTGTAAGGCAATAGTCTCATTCTATTTGTATATTTACAAAGTCAACTTATTGCCCCCCCAACAATCTGGGTCCTCATTTTACCTACCTTATAAAGGATGGAAGGCTGAGTCAACCTTGGGCCTGGTGGGACTAGAACCTGCAGTAATTGCAGGCAGCTGTGTTTTAATAACAGGCTATCTTACAGCCTGAGCCACTCAAGGACCCTGTTGTCATTAAGCAATTGGTCATAAATGGAGGACTACCTGAACTTGCTTCCCTAAGAATTAGGAGAAGAAGCATTCACTTACCGTGTCCTCATTTGCTGGGCACGGCCATCCTAGGGTCAAGAGGCAGAGAGCAAGCCTTTCCCCAAAAATTTAATCAGCATTAAATTGATCTATTGCTTATAAATCTTGCTTTTTTTTCAAGAGAGAAACAGGCAATATTTCTATTAGTCCAGTGGGTCTATCTGCTAGCTACACAGTGACCACATATTTAACGTAATTTATAGCTTGACCACCCCCCACGCAAAGAAATAAGGTCAGAATTCATCTGGCTAGCCACAGTTAAGAGATATTACACCATCTAAGCCAAAATGATTTGGATCTGATGTACCTTATTGTTATTTGTTTTCATTTAGTTAATTGGTCAATGTAATTGTTTCTAATGAATGAAACAAATAAATATTTTTCAGGCTTAATTGGGCTTTCAAGGAATTGCTGATCTGCCTCTTTATTCAATGATCGTTGAACGCTGCAAATATTTCAGGCTGTTCTACGTTCTGTTGTCCTTATTTCTGCTCAGCAATACGTTGCAAAACAAATTGGAGTTGAGTATTACGCTGGGAGTTTCTCTGTTCCCATCAGATGCTGCCAATGAGTGAGAACCAGGATGGGGAAAACCAGAATAAATTTAATTCTTTAAATTCTCCCGCTATTTCACATTTAAAAGGAAAATCTCAGGTCGTCACCATGCAGATATAGATATAGATTAACGGAGTTGAAAGGTATCTTGTAGGTCATGTAGTCCAACCCCACCCCCCCGCCCAAGCAGACCCTACACCATTTTTGATAGATGGTAGTCTAGTCTCTTCTTGAAAGCTTCCAGTGATGAAGCTCCCACAACTTCCGAAGGCAACTTCTGTTCCATGGGTCGATTGTTCTCAGTGTCAGAAAATTTCTCCTTATTTCCAGGTTGAATCTCTCCTTGTTTAGTTTCCATCCATTATTCTTTGTCTGGTCTTGGGGTGCTTTGGAAAATATCTTGACGACCCCTTCCTCTCTGTGGCAGCCCCTCAAATATTGGAACGCTGCTATCATGTCTCCCCTGGTCCTTCTCTTCACTAGACTAGCCATGGCCAGTTCCTGCAACTTTTAATTAATTAATAAATTAACAATTAATCATATTGATTAATTAGGAATGCAGATTATCAACCTTGGCTTTTTCAAGGTGAATTTTGTCCTGGTTAGATAACTAGGATGGCACTTATAAAACATATAATAATAATAATAACAGAGTTGGAAGGGATCTTGGAGGTCTTCTAGTCCAACCCCCTGCCCAGGCAGGAAACTCTACACCATTTCAGACAAATGGCTATCCAACATTTTCTTAAAAATTTCCAGTGCTGGAGCATCAACAACTTCTGCAGGCAAGTTGTTCCACTGATTAATTGTTCTAACTGTCAGGAAATTTCTCCTTAGTTCTAAGTTGCTGTGTTGTGGTGTATTGTCACTCCCTACCAGGAGTGCTTTTGTTCAACATTTCACACAACATGCCCTCCTCTAGGATTTCACACTCATAAACACCTGCAATAAAATATGATAATCTGGTCCACTTTTAGAAAACAATGGATAGTCAGAAATAAGTGTGAAATAGCAAAATGATTGTGTGTAAATGAAAGGGTTTCAGTAGATTAAAGAAATATTTAAAAATATATGTGAAAGGGAGAAATAAAAAAAATGAAATGAAAGAAGATTAAGATTAGGAGGTTAAGGCAGATGGTAATACTGATTATATATTAAATTTAAAATAGAGATGAAAAAGGGAAAAGTAGAAAAGGAATATAATGGTAGAAATGGAATTATATACATTAAATTTGGGGAAAATAAGATGTATGAATTTTGACTCGGTCAATACTCTATTCAGAAAAAATGCATTGTATGTTTGTTTGTCTTTAAAAAAATAAAAAAAAATTACAAAAAAAATAAAAATAAAATTAACACATGCAGATAGTCCTCGACTTACCACAGTCTGTTTAGTGACCGTTCAAAGTTACAATGGCATTGAAAAAAAGTGACTTATGACCGTTCTTCACACTTATGACCATTGCAGCATCCCCATGGTCACGTGATCAAAATTCAGATGCTTGGCAACTGGCTTGTATTTATGACGGTTGCAATGTCTCTGTCGTGTCCCACTCCTCCTCTGATGGCCGGGTCGGGGAAGTCTGTATCAAGCGTGGCCACAAAGCCTCTGCAGCTTTGCCAAAGTTCTGTCAGAGTTCTCAGGGCAGGCAGAAGTCCAAAGTGTGACTTCAGCAATCCAGATTAGACTTTGCCTGACTCAAAGAATGCCAGAAAGCAGATCTTTTATATAAGCCATGGGGTGTGGCTCCATGACTCAGCACTTATCCAGGCCTGCCCCTCCCTTCCTTTTGCTGACGTCGCCTCTCCATTCTCCGGAAGCGTGGATCCCTCCACCCTCCAGTTGCCGGCAATTCCAGCTCGTGACTGGCTTCCTGTTCCTCATGTTCACATGCTGTGGGGGAGGGGTTTATTTGCTCGGTTTGTCCAAGCATGGTGCCAGGACTGGGGGCTGGAGGCATACCAGGCCATTCGTCTTCATTATCCGTCTCTGGCTGAGATAACATGAGATGAGAGGGGCCCGGCTGCGGAGAGGGGGGCGAGTGAGGCACAACAGTCCCAGAGTCATTTTGTTCCCCTTTTGTGATGTTCTGGCAAAGCAAAGTTCATGGGGAAGCCGGATTCACTTAACAACCCTGTTACTAACTTAAGAACTGCGGTGATTCACTTAACAAGAAAGCAAGAAAGGTCGTAACATGGAGCGAAACACACTTAACAAATGTCTCACTTAGCAACAGAAATTTTGGACTCCATTGTGGTCGTAAGTCCAGGACTACCTATTCAGAATTCCCCTTTTTTTTTTCTTCTTTTCTTTTCCAGTGGATACTTTATATTCTGGGACAATTAAATATGCATGCTCCAATGGGCGAGCAGCGGTTGCTGAAGTTTCTGGAAGGAACCAGATGTTTCATACGGACTGAATTTATTAGATTTATTTGTTTGTTTGTTTGCTTGCTTGCTTGTTTGCTTGTTTATTTGATTTATATCCTGCCTTTTATAAGTAACTCAAGGTGGTAAACATGCATAATACTCCTTCTTCCTTCCATTTTCCCCACAACAACAACCCTGTGAGGAGGTTTGGGCTGGAAGAGAGTGATTGGCACAAAGTCACCCAGCCAACTTTCATTCCTAAGGTGGGACTAGAAAACACTGTCTCCTGCGGCCGGCCCAAAATTGTCTAATGGGGTTTTCATGCCTAAGGCGAGACTAGAACTCACACGCCTGGTAATTGGTGCAAAGTCACCCAGCCAGCTCTGATGCCTAAGGCAGGACTAGAACTCACAGTCATCTGGTTTCTAGACAGTGGTGGGATTCAAATAATTTAACAACCGGTTCTCTGCCCTAATGATTTCTTCCAATGACCAGTTCACCAAAACTGCTCAGAAAGTTAACAACCAGTTCTCCTGAAGTGGTGCGAACTGGCTGAATCCCACCACTGTTTCTAGGCCACCACTAGACCAAATTAGCTTTGTTTTAATTTGTTTCGGTAGGTAGGTCTGGACCTCTCCAGGGTCGTCCAGTAACTCTCTTCTTGTTTCACCGTAGAACCAATGCATGGAATTCAACCAAGCTGTCTGTTCACCTGTTAAAGAGTCATTTAAGAAGGATGCTTTCTCACTTCGGCCTGAGGATGGATTTTGGGGCTAGGACCGCAGCAGGTCTTCATGGAAGGCCAGCGCAAGACTCGATAGAGGAACACAGACCGGAGAGCCAGTCCTAAGTTTTTCTTCCTCAAAGCATAGACCAGCGGATTGGCCAAAGAGTTCAAATGAGAGAGCAACACCGCCAGATGTTCCAGAGAGTCGTATTGTTCGCAGCTGGGACACAGCAGCTGGATGCAGTAGATCACATGCAGAGGCATCCAGCAGATGACGAAGACGCCCACCAGGAGAAGAAGGGTGCAAGCCATCTGCATTTCCTTCCTCTTGGCCGGCCAAAGTGGCTGTGACCGGAAATGGCCACGGACGACTCGAAAGATGTCGGCATAGATACCCAGCATGGCTGCCAAAGGCAGCAAAGTGCAGATTAAGAAAATGAAATAAACCAGAAACTCCGGACTAAAGACGGAGGTGAACGAGCAGCGACCCAGATGTTCGACTGGGCCGTGACTGTAGCTCAGAATCTCTGGCTCTCGATAGGCTTGAGAGAGGAGGTCCCTGGGAGGTTTATCCTGGATTAAGAAAATGAAGACGGCTCTCTGGAAGTTGATCGCCTTCGACTTGTTTCTGGTCTCTCCGTATTGCTGGAACCGGTTCCACCCCATCATAGGGGAGAGGCCGATCAAGAGGGACAGCAACCAGCAGAAAGCCACGATGAGCATCACCCAGCCTTTTTTCACACGCAAGGGGTAGCTGCCCAATGAAAGACATTCATTAGTATCTTTGGACGGAGAGAAAGCAGAAGAACAGAGTTGTGATATAGTTAATAAACCATGGTTAGATGGTGTAATATCTGAATCACTGCTGAGAAATTAGTTCACGTCTTGCCTTCTCTCAAATTAAAACAAGGAACGCGGTTGTCGGAAGGAGAGCCACTTCGAAGACAAAACCTGGTTTTGTAGGTTTTTATCGCCGTTGTACCCCATTAGCTTTTCTCCGCAATTACAAACCAGGCAGGTACCTGATAAAAATAGCTAAGCGATCAATTTAACCGGCTGAAAAACAGATGATGTTTTCTGGGTGGATAAGAGCTTTTTCCCAACCTCAAGATAGTTCATCCTGAAAAAAGGCAATCTTGTGATTGCCCTCCAGAATACAAGATGATAAAGTATAGAAGTGGCACTGTTAAAGAGAGCTCTGATTTGAGACCAGATATTCTTTGTGTACACCCATCCTTCTTTCATCGCACAATATTATCTCAGGTGTGAAACAACCAAACAAAGATGAATTGTCCACCAGCACTACAGACTGCCCTTAATTCTCTAAATAGGAAGAGAGGTGATTCATTATAATTGTGATACACACACACACACACACACACACGTATGTACATATGTATATGTATATATATATGTATATGTATATGTATATCAAAGGTAAAGGTTCCCCTCGCACATATGTGCTAGTCGTTCCCAACTCTAGGGGGCAGTGCTCATCTCCGTTTCAAAGCAGAAGAGCCAGCGCTGTCCGAAGACGTCTCCGTGGTCATGTGGCTGGCATGACTCAACACCAAAGGCACACGGAACGCTGTTCCCTTCCCACCAAAGGTGGTCCCTATTTTTCTACTTCCATTTTTTTTTACGTGCTTTCAAACTGCTAGGTTGGCAGAAGCTGGGACAAGTAACGGGAGCTCACCCCGTTACACGGCACCACTCGGGATTCGAACTGCTGAACTGCCGACCTTTCGATCAACAAGCTCAGCATCTTAGCCACTGAGCCACTGTGTCCCTCTGTATATGTATATATAAAAGCAAAAACCACTCACGCATTAATCACAAAATCTCCAGAACCATAAAGCCTACAAACTTGAAATTTGCCACAAATTTGGCTTCTAGTGCTCGCTAAGAAAAGATTTTTCAAAATGACCATCAGAGCATTAGTATTTCCTGTATTATTATTAACACACTCTGATGCTCTACTCAGTAGAGGAGTTCTACTCAGTGGGGAAATCCATTTTTTTCCCACTGCCGGTTCTGTGGGTGTGGCTTGGTGGGCATGATGTGGCTTGGTGGGCGTGGCAGGGGAAGGATACTGCAAAATTTCCATTCCCTCCCTACTCCAGGGGGAAGGATATTGCAAAATCCCCATTCCTTCCCAACTCCTGGGGGAAGGATGTTGCAAAATCTCCATTCCTGCCCCACCCTGGGGCCAACCAGAGGTGGTATTTGCTGGTTCTCCAAACTACTCAAAATTTCCGCTACCGGTTCTCCGAACTGCTGAAAATGTCCGCTACCGGTTCTCTATAACCTGTCAGCACCTGCTAGATTTCACCCCTGGTTCTACTCCCCCTCCCCCCCTGAAAAAAAATCTGTTCCAAATGCAAAACACAAGCAGAGGAGTTTCAGTTTCAGTTTTACTTTCACAGCAGGAAGCAGCTTTAATACAGAACACTTGAGCAAAGCCACGCCCAGCCTCCTTCCTGTCTCCTTCTTGCTCACACAACAAATACTGTTTCACTTTCCAAACAGCCCTCTGATGCTAAGGAGTTCTATTCCCCCTCCCCATCTGAAAAGAAATCTGTTCCAAATGTAAAACACAAGCAGAGGAGAGGCGTTTCAGTTTCAGTTTCAGTTTCAGTTTTACTTTCACAGCAGCAAGCAGCTTTTCTACAGAACAGGTTCCCCCACCATAGGGTCTCCTCCTAGCGCAGTGTCCTTTTTTCCTCTGCTGACCAGAAGTACAGTTCCCCCACCATAGAGTCTCCTCCTAGCGCGATGTCCTTTTTCCTCTGCCAACCAGAAGTCCGGTTCCCCCCCCCTCCACAGAGTCTCCTCCTGGCACAGAGTCCTTTTTCTCTGCGGACTGGAAGTCAGTTCCCCCACCATACAGTCTCCTCCTAGCATGGCATCCTTTTTTCTCTATCTGTCCTAACCGAAAGCCCGATCAATTGTGGAGCCGACCAGCAACAGGGAGCCACAACAGAGGGATGAAAGAGCCACATGTGGCTCCAGAGCCACAGGTTGCTGACCCCTGGTCTAGAGAAAAGAAGGACCAGTGGTGACATGATAGCATTATTCCAGGATTTGAGGGGCTGCCACAAAGAGAAGGGGGTCAAATTATTTTCCAAGCACCAGAAGGCAGGACAAAAAACAATGAATGGAAACTAATCGGGGAGAGAAGCAATCTAGAACTAAAGAGAAATGTCCTACAAGGGAGAACAATTAACCAGTGGAACAGCTTGCCTCCAGAAGTTGTGGGTGCTTCATCACTGGAGGTTTTTAAAAAGAGACTGGACAGCTAATTGTCTGGAATGGTATGGGGGCCTCCTGCTTGAGCAAGGTGTTGGACTAGAACAGGAGTCTCCAACCTTGGAAATTTATAGACTTGTGGATTTCAACTCCCAGAATTCCTCAGCCAGCTTTGCTGGCTGAAGAACTCTGGAAGTTGAAGTCCACAAGTCTTAAAGTTGCCGAGGTTGGAGACCCCTAGACTAGAAGACCTCCAAGGTCCCTTCCAATTCTATTTTGATTGATTGAAATGTCCCACTGGCATCTGCAGAACCTCTGAGTACCACCCAGAGAGCTGTGACTATGGATAATCTCTCTCTCTCTCACTCACTCACTCTCTCTCTCTCTCTCACACACACACACACTCACACACATTCAAACGTCACACTCTGGATCCCGGTCCAAGAACAGGACTTGCCTGTTGGGTAGCTTGATCTTCAGGTGGGTATGGACGGCTATCACCAACAAGAGGAGGATGGAGAACTGGGTGGTGACCAGTGGGAAGCAAGTGAGGAAGAGACAGGTGTAGAAATACAAGGTGTACTCCATGCTGAGCACCATGGAGAAAGGGATGGCTAGAGCGCCCACGCCAAAATCGGCCACTGCCAAGGAGACAATCAGGTAGTTGGTGATGCATCTCAGCTCCTTGTGCAGGTAGATGGTGACACACACCAGCAGGTTGACTGTGACGATGGCCATGGCCAGGACGCTCTCAAGGACCACGAAACCAATATCCATGGTGGCTTTTGTTCTTGGGGATCATCCGACGGCAAAGTCACTTCTTCTTCCCGAGAAAAACCTTGCTGAACTTCAGCTCTCCTGTCCAAATATTTTAAATCCAAAAGGCACGTCAACGTTCAGCTGTTTCTCTGACTTCTGCAGCTGGAAATCTCAGCTCCTGGCTTTCCATGACCAATAACAGGGACCTATCAGTGTTTGCTTAGCGCATTGCCAACACATAGATCAGACATGTCATGGACACGAGATAACTTTTTATGTCAGATAGTGCATTAACGTCCATGTATTAGGAGATCTATTCCCAGAGTAAACCAATCAATGTAAGAGCTTAAGTGAATTGAAGTAGGCAGAGCTAGAGATAATAAAACAAGCTGAACTGAAGGGTATAATTTGCAGGGGGAGGTTTATCATGCCAATTCTCGGATTAAAACATCCCTTGTATTAAAACATCTACCTTTCAAATATAGCGAAAGAGAAAAATAGAGTAAAATTACAATTAAATTGTGGGTATGAGTGTGTAAATAAGCACAAAACAGTTCGGTAACTGCCTTGTTCAGTGGCCCAGTTAGCAAGATTGGAAAACCATATCGGAATTAATTAATCCTGACATTATTTGACTCGCTACCACCTTCAAATGGTGTATTATTTCCACGCAGTGGATAGGCGTCCTCCAATCGAGGGATATCTGGAAGACGGGGTCCAAAAAGTCAAGATGGCAACCATCGTGATGAGATGGAAGCTCCTCCCATTTATATACAACACATAAAAATAGGAGGGGCATTTTTTTTATTTGTCATATCAGTATATATATAGGCATTAACATGAAATGAAATAGCTATATTGTGGCATTTCTCGCGGCCAGCGGGCTCGCCACGAGAGGGTCCGGGCAGTCTCCGCACCGGACGGAGTGAGAACGAAGACACGGAGTCCAATTCTCCTCGGGGTGAGCGAGCCCCGAGCTAGCTTGAGACAAACTCTTTTATTGGGGTTTGTTAGGGGTGGGTTACAGAGTTTCAGAAGGCAAGCATGTGATCCTGATTAACCACACATAAACCGACACTTTGGGTTGGATATACATATATGGCAATATGTTTGCAAGCACAGCTGAGCAGGATGAATATTCTATGTGTGCAAAGCAGTTTTCATATCATGTCCGGTGTTATCCGGACAGGCTCTGTGGTTAGCGTTTCTGAGCAGTTTGCAACAGCAGGTGTGGGCACATTTCTACAGAACTTTTCCTGTTACAGAATGTTTAAGTGCAGCGAGGCATGGAAACATCACAGTTAATGGTTATGTGGTTGGAACAGGCTATACAGAAATACACATACAATGCAGCTACTTTGTCTGCTTGCTAGTTTTTCTTGTCTACAGGTTTATAATGCAAAGCAAAATTATCTGACCCTTGCCATAATGATTCCCAACACTATATAATATCTAAGCATATATATGAGCATAAGTATGTAATAACTATATTAATTGGATATAATGAAAAGAAACAATTGGACAGGAACGGTAGGCACGTTTGTGCTCTTATGCATTTTGGCTCGGTAGTCCTTTCCTTTTGGTCCCTATTGTTCCATGCCATTATCTCTTTTTGCTAACTAGTCTTAACCTTTACCACCATCTTTTGTCCATTTATTTCTAAGAGGCAGCTTGGTCTAGACCAGGGATCTCCAACCTTGGCAACTTTAAGCCTTGGCGGACTTCAACTCCCAGAATTCCCCAGCCAGCTTTGACTCTTATTTTGCTGGTTCTCCAAACTACTCGAAATTTCCGCTACCGGTTCTCCAGAACCTGCTGGATTTCACCTCTGATCTAGAGGCTCCTTGTATCTTGTTCATTTTCTCTTCCCCCACCCCCGTTTCATTTGTACCGTAGCATGTTGCTTAATGGCACTCTCCAGGTGTAATGAGTTTCTATTTTTTCTCTCATCAGATCCAGGTTAATTGCTTAATTTTTAGTATGTGGACACAGACTGCGGAAATGGACAACCTGAATTGCAAGCCTTCCATTCCACGAATAAATTCCGTACGTCCCTAATGGCTATTCTCAGCATCAGGTGCCTACCTAAATTGGAAACCCCATGCATTCTGGCTCTTTTCCTAATTACGGAAGAAAAAATACAGCTCAGCGGGGAAAACGCACGCTAAAATCTAAGGCAAGCTCGTTAGGAAGATTCTGGATGCGGGCAGGTCTGCGCAGATTGTTAACTGCCCTACTGAGAAACAGGAGACCGATTAGAATCAGCTGGATAATCCCACGGCCAAAATTGGCAGTGAAAAGAATGGGGGGGGGCATTGGATTTCTCCATAATCTCCTATTGCTTCATCGTTAATATGTTAGGATTTAATGTGTCGAAGGTCTTCTTGCATGCTCTACAAATAATAGCAGCGGTTCTCCTGAGACTCTCCTTGCTAGCTGTATGGATGAGGGAAATATATATATGTATAATCTCCATGTCACTGGTGGCTTACTGCAGATGAGAAGTTATAATAGACTGGAGCTGTTCCAATTTGCTTTTTCCTGCGGTAGAGAAGGGCTGGGACTTTAAAAGGCTGGGGTACCTTTCTCAGTTGTGAGCTGTGCAGAGAGCACTAAAACAACAAGGAATTATGGACTATATGGCATCTATGCATTTAAAGGTAAAAGTTTGCCCTGTCCAGTCGTGTCCGGTTCTTGGGGTCAGTTCTTATCTCTATTTCTTAGCCGAGGGAGTCAGCATTGTCTGAAGACGTTTCCATGGTCATGTGGACAGCATGGCTATAGCCAAGGTGCATGGAATGCTGTTATTTTCCCACCAAAGGGGTACCTATTTATCTACTTGCATTTGCATGCTTTCAAACTGCTAGGAGGACACGAGCTGAGACAAGTAACGGGAACTCATCCTGACTTGTGGCACTTGGGTCTCGAACCCCTGGGCTGTCAACTTTCTATGCATTTAAAGAGCAGGAAAACTTAAAACCTGCACTAAAGGGGAAAATCAGAGACAATCCTCTTCTGTTCAACATGATTATATTGGGATATAGAGGACTGCAGTGGAACAGAACTGACCCACAACTGGTGATCTACAACACTGGGAGTTTGTCAGCTTTACTAGGTAGAGCAGACAGGAAACATAACCAGACGTCCTAATTCTGCTTTATTGCAAAGCTACAGAAGCTTGCAATTGTCTCAACCCGAACCCATTAGAGTCTAAGGAACTATGAAGGGTCCCTTCTAAGCAACTTGCTCTGCCCACTATGCAGCTATGGGCTATGATGTCCCTGATCTGGTGGTTCCCTAGAGCAGGGGTCTCCAACCTTGGTCCCTTTAAGATTTGTGGACTTCAACTCCCAGAGTTCCTCAGCCAGCTTTGCTGGCTGAGGGACTCTGGGAGTTGAAGTCCACAAGTCTTAAAGAGACCAATGTTGGAGACCCATGCCCTAGAGAGCTTTTCTTGCCTCTTTTCCCCCAAGGTCTTTCCCACATGCTATTACAGGTTTTCTGATTGCTCTCTTTTGGAGATGCGGAGGACTTTGAGGAAGGCTGTGTCAAAAACTGTGGGGAGCCTATCTAAGGATTTACACCACTCTTTCTCGACCGGGCCACCTTCCAGAAAGGTGGATTTTCAACTCCCAAAATATCCTGACATGCAATCAAGGTTATGCCTCCTACTTCAAACGGTGGACAAATTTGAAATCAAACCGGTTCAGAGGTAACAATCCAAAACTACAATCCCCCCCAGGCAGGGGTGGGCTAAGATTCTGTGCAGTTCAGAGAACTGCCAAATCCCACTACTGGCTGGCTCCACCCACCCCTCCCCTCCCCTCCCAGGAGTCCACACACAGCCTATTTTGGACCCAGATAAGCGCAGGGTGTGCACAGAGGCGGGGAGGGCAAAAAATGGGCCTACCAGAAGTTTGAGAAGGCCTCCGGAGCCCGGGGAGGCAGTTTTTGCCCTCCCAGAGGCTCTAAGAAAGCCTCCGGAGCCTGGGGAGGCAGTTTTTGCCCTCCCAGAGGCTCTAAGAAAGCCTCCGGAGCCTGGGGAGGGCAAAAACAACCCCCCTGCCGTGGTGAAGGAGACCGACTAGGCCACGCCCACCATGGCCATGCCCACCCAGCAACCGGGCAGAGAACCCCTTGCTAAAATTTTGGAAGCCCATCCCTGCCCCCAGGGGAATTATCATGTGATAGATTGTCCCACCCGATATGATATTTCTTGCAGGTAACTTTCTGTCCTTGAGAGATTTTGGGATTACAACTTTTACTGGCATTGAAATCCAGCTCATGTAGAGAGAGTACCAATAGGGAGGAAGCGGCCTTAAAGAGATAATAACAATCTTTGAAACAATTGTACAGTAGTTTATGTGACGCGGTGGCTTAGTGGGTAAAACACTGAGCTTGTCGATCGAAAGGTCAGCAGTTCAACGGTTCGAATCCCTAGTGCCGCCTAACGGGGTGAGAGGTCCCGTTACTTGTCTCAGCTTCTGCCAACCTAGCAGTTCGAAAGCATGTAAAAAATGCAAGTAGAAAAATAGGGACCACCTTTGGTGGGAAGTTAACAGCATTCCGTGAGCCTTTGGCGTTGAGTCATGCCGGCCACATGACCACGGAGACATCTTCAGACAGCGCTGGCTCTTCGGCTTTGAAACGGAGATGAGCACCGCCCCCTGGAGTCAGGAACGACTAGCACATATGTGCGAGGGGAACCTTTACCTTCACTTATGTAATAGTCACCATTACCAACTGATCTGCAGCCAGGAGAGGGCAGTGCAGGACAGGAATTTTGGAGTCTGTTTTACTTTTCAATTTCACTTTTTGTCCCTTGGAATCATTGTTGATCCCCAGCGACTTCCCCGAATAATCCCTACAGTTTTCTTGCAAGGTTGTTTGCTTGTGGTTTGCCATTGTCTCTCCCCTAGGGCTGAGAGACTAGGACTGGCTCAAGAACACCCAACTGGTTTTATGCCTAAAGTGAGATTAGAACTCAGGGTCTCTAAATTGTGTTTACTTTTTGGCATTAAAAAAAAAAAGAAGTTTAAAGTTTTTGCAAGTGATTCTCTACTTCCAATCACTCTGATTTCATCTAAGCTGGGTGGCCAAGGAAAGGAAGGGAAAAAAATTACAGAGGAAGGGAAAAATTGAAGCGTATATTTACTTACAGCTCTTCTCCACTACTGTCTTATGCTGTTGTTTGCCACCTACTTGGAATCAGCAGAGAATGACGTTTGCTGTCCCCACTAAAGATCCTTCTCCTGCTCTTATCGCCTCTCATCCCAGTCACTTACAGTCCCCTAATTTCCCTCCATGACAGTGGACGGCAAAGTGGCCCACAGACCTTCTGTTGTGTTTGCTTTAAGTGTTACAACCGGATGTGCATTGTACCCAAAAGAAATTTCTTGCCACCTCTTTCAGGGTTTTAAAGCTGCATGGAAGAACATGGGATGGAATCAGTGGTGAAATCCACGGTTGTTTTTTTACTACCGGTTCTGTGGGCGTGGCTTGGTGGGCGTGGCAGAAGGATACTGCAAAATCCCCATTCCCTCCCCACTCCTGAGGGAAGGATATTGCAAAATCCCCATTCCCTCCCCACTCCTGAGGGAAGGATATTGCAAAATCCCCATTCCCTCCCCACTCCTGAGGGGAGGATATTGTAAAATCCCCATTCCCTCCCCACTCCTGAGGGAAGGATATTGCAAAATCTCCATTCCTTCCCCACTCCTGAGGGAAGGATACTGCAAAATCCCCATTCCTTCCCCACTCCTGAGGGATATTGCAAAACCTCCATTCCCACCCCACTCCTGAGGGAAGGATACTGCAAAATCCCCATTCCCTCCCCACTCCTGAAGGAAGGATACTGCAAAATCCCCATTCCCACCCCCCTCCTGAGGGAAGGATACTGCAAAATCCCCATTCCCTCCCCACTCCTGAGGGATATTGCAAAACCTCCATTCCCTCCCCATTCCTGAGGGAAGGATATTGCAAAATCCCCATTCCTTCCCCACTCCTGAGGGAACGATATTGCAAAATCCCCATTCCCTCCCCACTCCTGAGGGATATTGCAAAACCTCCATTCCCTCCCCACTCCTGAGGGAAGGATACTGCAAAATCCCCATTCCCTCCCCACTCCTGAGGGAAGGATACTGCAAATCCCCATTCCTTCCCCACTCCTGAGGGGAAGATACTGCAAAATCTCCATTCCCACCCCACTCTGGGGCCATCCAGAGGTGGTATTTGACGGTTCTCGGAACTGCTCAAAATTTCCACTACCGGTTCTCCAGAACCTGTCAGAACCTGCTGGATTTCACCCCTGGATTGAATCCTGTAATTTTTCAGCACATTCCAAAGATGGCTTCACAGCACGGCAAACCTTCAAGCGGTCAGTTTCAATACAAGAGCATCGAATGTAGTTATGTGATGGTTGAGTGGGATACAGCATGCATACTCAATTCATTGGGCTAATTAAATGAATTGTTTATTTATTAAATTTCTGCATCTTAAGTGATTCTGGGCAGATTACAAGAGCCAGTATAAACACATGACCAAAACAGAATTAAAAACAAGGTTGAAATCAACTGATCAAAAATGGAAATCAAAGTTAAAACTTTCAGAAATATGAATCTGAACTAGGCGTGTGGAGTTCTGGTTTATGAAGCTCCTGCAGTGAAAATGGATCCCTCGCCTATCTGGAAACATCATAACACTACTATTAAAGAAAATATTTTAAAATCGAAGGTCCACATTTCTTAAAGTCGCCAAGGTTGAAATACCCTGAACTATATTGCATATTGTCAAGGAAAGCCAAGAAAATTATGCAAAAGGGTTTGAAATGATTGGTTTAATTTGGCCTTCATGTCATATATAAAAAGTAAAGATAAAGATTCCCCTCGCACATATGTGCTAGTCGTTCCTGACTCTAGGGGGAGGTGCTCATCTCCTTTTCAAAGCCGAAGAGCCAGCGCTGTCCGAAGACGTCTCCATGGTCATGTGGCTGGCATGACTCAACACCAAAGGCGCACAGAACGCTGTTCCCACCAAAGGTGGTTCCTATTTTTTCTACTTGCATTTTTTACATGCTTTCAAACTGCTAGGTTGGCAGAAGCTGGGACAAAGAATGGGAGTTCACCCTGTTACACGGCACTCGGGATTCGAACCACTGAACTGCTGACCTTTCGATCGACAAGCTCACTGTCTTAGCCACCGAGCCATCGCATCCTTTTTTTTAACCTTAGGTCATATATAAACCCTCCCAAACATGACTTAATACATCAAGATTAAAACAAACAAACAGAAGCTTAACCTAAAGCCTGAACTCAACTTGTGAGACCCAAGGACGCCTACGAAGCCTTGGCAATGCTAAATCTCAAACTTCTTAAAGAAATTCCCTGAAGTCTGAGAATGATTTTGCACGCTACGAATTTAAATTTATAGAAATAACTCCAGTAAAGAATGCTGCCAGTTTTAGGATGTAAAAGCACTTGATCAGGCAGCCGTTTACTGGATTAGTTTTTCTATCCTTTCCGAAAGTCTTTAAAAATAAAATTTATAAATGAGAAGAACCAATTTGGTTTTTTCAAATCTTCAATTTCCTTTCTGAGCCGGCGGATCTCCTCATTCAGCCGGTCTGTCTCCTTCTTAAAACCTTCCAGTAAAGCCTTTTGTTTCTGCAGACAGAGCAAAAGGCAAAGTTATTAGATTGAAAGCAAAATAACGTAATGATTGTCGCAGACCATGTTCAAAAATGTACCCAATAAAGAAAGAAGGTTCAAGATCTATTTGCCCAGTTTATGTGCAACACTAATTGTGTAAAGGGGAAAAACAGGATATTCCCCTTTACACAATTAACCGCACCCCATTAGATCCCTGTAGCTCAGGTCAGTTACTCTCTGTGTCCTGCAGTGATCAATTCATGTGGCTTCTGGACCAGTTAGCATAGGAAATGGGAATTATAGGCTGTCTGCGTCAGAAACCCTCACTCCTCAAAAATTCCAGAAGATTTTTTGCACGATAACTTTAAGCAGGAAAAAAAAATCCTCTTTTCATTTCCTCTTGTTTTTTTATTAACATCTTTGATTTTCTTCTTCCTTGTGCTTCTAATCATAAATTTCTCTCCTTGTTTCCACTGTTGTTTTCTGCATCTTCAGTATTATTGGAGCTATTCTCCACACTGGAGAAATTAAGTCTTAAATAAAGCTCAACGAAGACTGACTTTTGACCGGTGGATCAATTCTTAGCAAACACACAGATGGATTTTCTCCAAGACAATCTGTTCCCAACCTGGTCCTTCAATCACTGCTGCAGCTGAGTTCATCCACCTTCCTGTTGGTCCTCTACAGTATCTCTTGCATCCCACATTTTCCAACATTAGAACCTTCTCTAGAGAGCAAGCTCTTTGCATAACATGTTCCCAGTATGATAACTTGACCCTGATCATTTGAGTCTTGAGTGTGAAATCTGAGCTGATTATCTCAATGAAGTTTTTTGTGTGCTTTCTTGTCAGTCCATGGTTTCTCAGGAGTCTTCGATAAATAAATCAGAATAAAGCTGGAAGGGACCCTGGCGGTCTTCTAGTCCAACCCCCTGCTCAAGCAGGATATCCTATACCATTTCAGACAAGTGGCTGTCCAGTCTCTTCTTAAAAACCTCCATGATGGAGCACCCATGACTTCTGGAGGCAAGCTGTTCCACTGGTTAATCGTCCTCACTGTTAGAAAATTTCTCCTTGGTTCTAAGTTGGATTTCTCCTTGATTAGTTTCCATCCATTGTTTTTTGTCCTGCCTTCTGGTGCTTTCGAAAATAAATTGATCCCCTCTTCTTTGTGGTGTCCCCTCAAATACTGGAATACTGCTATCATGTCACCCCTGGTCCTTCTTTTCTCTAGACTGGCCATATCCAATTTCTGCAACTGGTCTTCATATATTTTTGTCTCCAGGCCTTTAATCATCTTTGTTGTAATTCTTTGCACTTTTTCCAAAAGTAAAAGCTATACAGCTAGTTGTCACTTGCCGACCACAATTTGGACCAGCAATTCTGTTACTAAGTGGCACAGTCATTAAGTGAGACAGCACATGACTGTACTGACCTAGGATGTCAACTCAGGTTGCAGTTGTTAAGTGAATCACTGCAGGATGTTAAGTGTGACTTCCTACTGGCTTCTCCCTTGACTTTGCTTATCAAACATTGGCTGTGAAGGTTGCAAATGGCAGTCACATTTCTGCAGGATGTTGCAAATGCTCTAAATATATATCCAAATTGCAATAACATGGCCATGGTGGTTTTGTGATACCCACAATTTCAAGGACCAATTATATATCTTCTTTTCTTGGGAGGTAATATTAAATAATGGCTGAATGAACCGTTGGTAAGCAAGGACTACCCGTGGCCTTCATTCTTCAAGACTTTGCTTAAGGACATATGTGATAACTTTGGAGTGCTATGAAGAACGTGGCGGCAACAAACATGGCAGCCAGGACAAGCGAGCGGCAACCGGGGACCGGTTCAGGGCGTGGCCAGCCAGCAATTACTAACGGTTCTCCGAACTAGCCGAAATTACCACTACTGGTCCTCCCGAACCGGTGCGAACCGGTAGCAACCCACCACTACTATGAACTGTTGTAACTAGTTCTGTTCTTCCTTGCTGTTTCACAGCACATCCTCCTGACCATAAAAACCTTTAAGATGCTCCCTCTTTCACTGATTCTATAACTTGCTTTCTTTACTCAGTCTCCCTGACTTTCAAACTTACCCATGCAAATAAATGTATTTCAACCTCCTCAAAATGACTTAAAGTGGAGAGGATGTGACAAAACCAAGAAGGAGGCACTTGTGATACCTTGTCCTAAATCTATTGCTTTTCAGTTTTGGAAGTCTGGATGTTTGTTAACATCCTACCACCCAATTACAGCAAACCCTTGCTGAGATTGTAGCATTACCTTGCATTTCCTTTGGATGATTTTCTCATAATCTTCTTTTATCTTTTTCTTTTCTTCCTCCATCTTCTCCTTTTGCTCCTGAAGGTTCTTCTCATAACTCTGCTTCAGCTCCTCCAACATCTGTTTGAGCCTTTCTATTTCATGCTTCTGGACTTCTTGCTCTTGTTCTTTGACTTTGGGGGAAAAAAGCAAACAATTGCAGGTGATGTGCAAGGTGATAGGCAAATAATGCAATAAATAAGTAGATTAGGCATAGAGGCAGTCCTTGCTTAATTATAGGTAACTGGGGTCGGAATTTCCATCATTAAGCCACTCAGTCATAAACTACAATATCATGTCACTGTGCTGTTTGTGACAACAGTTCCATTTTGCCACCATTAAGCGAATCTTGCACCATCATGTGTTTTGATATCATATAGACCAGGGGTCTCCAACCTTGTTCCCTTTAAGACTTGTGGACTTCAACTCCCAGAATTCCTCAGCCAACTTTGCTGGCTGAGGGATTCTGGGAGTTGAAGTCCACAAGTCTTAAAGGGAACAAGGTTGGAGACCCCGATATAGACCACAGTAGCAACTTCCTGTGCTATTCCACTCACACACACACACCACAGGTGGTAGGAGTCTTTATTAAGGCTTCCAAGCCTGAATTAGTATTCCCCAGCAATTCCCTGTGCCAGCACCAGCTCAACTTCAGGCTACTCGGCAGTTGCGCCCCTTCCTTGATCGGGATGCCTTGTGCACAGTCACTCATGCGCTCGTTACCTCCCGCTTGGATTATTGTAATGCTCTCTACATGGGGCTCCCCTTGAAGTGCACTCGGAGGCTTCAGTTAGTCCAGAATGCAGCCGCGCGGGTGATAGAGGGAGCCTCGCGTAGCTCCCACGTAACACCGCTCCTGCGCAGGCTGCACTGGCTACCTGTGGCCTCCCGAGTGCACTTTAAGGTGTTGGTTACGACCTTTAAAGCGCTCCATGGCTTAGGGCCTGGGTACTTACGGGACCGCCTGCTGTTACCGTATGCCTCCCACCAACCAGTACGTTCTCACAGAGAGGGACTTCTCAGGGTGCCGTCCGCCAAGCAATGTCGGCTGGCGGCCCCCAGGGGAAGGTCCTTCTCCGTGGGGGCTCCCACACTCTGGAACGAGCTTCCCCCGGGTTTACGCCAAATACCTGACCTTCGGACCTTCCGCCGTAAACTGAAGACATACCTTTTCATTCGCGCGGGGCTGGCTTAAATTTTTTAATTTTTATAAATTTTAAATTTAATTGATTTTAAATTTGTTATTTATTTTAAACGGGGTTTAGTTTTATAAATTTTTAAAATGCTAGGCTAATTATAATAAGTTTCTTAATTTCTATTTTAAATTGTACATTGTATTGTTATTTTTTACTGCTGCCTGTACACCGCCCTGAGTCCTTCGGGAGAAGGGCGGTATAAAAATCAAATAAATAAATAAATAAATAAATAAATACTCAAAAGAAGCCAACATTAGTCCTCAAGGCAAGGCAAGTCCTGTTCACTAGACAAAAGCAAGTCCTCAAGCCAAAGGCAAGGCCACAAGGCAAGGGCAAGGCTGAGCTAAATAAACTGCTTTCTGGTGCAGCTCATCAAGAGGGCCGAGACTGCCTCCTTGTGAGTATTCTGGCTGACCTTCTTTGTGCCTGCCTCCTCTCAGCCCTGTGTGCTCTTGGATCTGGAAGAGGAGATAGTTCTTCATCTCCACTGAGCAAGTGCAGCTGTGTGCCCTCTCCACCCGAAGCCTCTGGGCTTCCCAGCTGCAGCTGTGTCTCTCCTGTCTCTAGCTCAGTGGCTGTTTGTCTGGTTGCTTCCCTGTGCTCAGTCCCTCCATTCCTGACTCAGCCCTCAGCTGTCGGCCCTCCTCCGAACTAGCATCTGGAGAAGTGTCTGCGGAAGTGTCCATAGAATCATCACACTTCCTGCTGGCTTCCCCATTGACTTTACTTGTTGGAAGCCAGCAGTGACGGTCGCAAATGGTGATCACCTCATGACAGGAAACGTTGAACACCATAATTGCAGGAAGCAGTCATAGGTTCTAATTGTTCAGCGCTGTCTGGAGTACACATTTCCCACCTGACTACAGTGAGAGCGTTTGGAATTTGGACAAGACAGGGTTTTATTTATTTTTTTATTTTATTTATTTATTTATTTATTTTGTCACAACAGTATATATAAGCATAAGCATGAAAGTAACTATATAATATATAAGCATATATATATCTATAAGCATAAGCATGCAATAACTATATTGATTGGATATAATGAAAGAAAACAATAGGACAGGAACGGTAGGCACGCTTGTGCTCTTATGCAAGCCCCTTACGGACCTCTTAGGAATGGGGTGAGGTCAATAGTAGACAGTTTTTGGTTAAAGCTTTGGGGATTTTGAGAAGAGACCACAGAGTCAGGTAGTGCATTCCAAGCATTAACAACTCTGTTACTGAAGTCTATTTTCTGTAATCGAGATTAGAGCGGTTCACATTAAGTTTAAATCTATTGTTTGCTCTTGTATTGTTGTGATTGAAGCTGAAGTAGTCTTCGACAGGAAGGACATTGCAATAGCTGATTCTATGAGTTAAACACAGGTCCTGTCGAAGGCGGCGGAGTTCTAAGTTTTCTAAACCCAAGATTTCAAGTCTGGTGGTTGTAGGCTGCTGTGGGGAAATTACAAAGTTATTGTAAAAAAGAAAAAAAATACATGAATATTTTAGAAAAGATAATTATTTCTCCAAGAATCCTCTTTTTTCCCAAAAAATCTTAAAACATGGGTGAGATATGATTGGATCAGGACCTTCATGATGCTATCCTTCATAAGGTCCCAGGCACTGCTGCGCAGCATTTGCAATCTGCTTATTGGGCTATAAACGAATGCAGTTATAAATATTGGATAATACTGCAGGAAAAGGAAAACCCTCCCTCTTTCATAGCCAAGTGTTTTCCCAATGAGCGATGGGTTTAAGGATAAACAACTCTTTTCCCACCTTCAAAGCAGAACCAACATCTCAGCTTCATCTGACAGCTTGTTCACACCTTTACCTGCTATGATTTTGCTGAAGGTTTCCTTGCTCTGGAGGAATTCTTTCAGGGTGTTCTCTACCTGATTGAAGGGAAAAAGAAGAGAATAACCTGGAGCAGTATAGAGTTGCCAGCGATACGAAGCAAGACACTGAATGATCTCTCTGGAAGATGACAATATGGCTGTCAAATGGGTGACAAAGTGACATCTCATGATGAATGAGGGAAATTTGCCTGCCTGAAGAAGCAACTAACTCTGTTATTCTGAGTGACAAAATGGCATCTGATATCAAATGGATGAGATTGGGCTCCCTGGAGCTCTTCAAAATAACATTTTTGAATGCCAGAGCTCAGTCTTAGTGCCAGAGAGGTGTGCAGTGATGGGAATTTCACCCAAAATCACCAAATTTGATTCAAAATCACAAAATGTCCCTCACATCCTGGACATAAACTGTTTCAACTCCTACCCCCAAAACGACGCTATAGAGCACTGCACACCAGAACAACTAGACACAAGGACAGTTTTTTCCCGAAGGCCATCACTCTGCTAAACAAATAATTCCCTCAACACTGTCAGACTATTTACTGAATCTGCACTACTATTAATCTTCTCATCGTTCCCATCACCAATCTCTTTCCACTTATGACTGTATGACTGTAACTTTTATTTGCTATCATTAAGGGTTAAATTGTAACTTATGACCATCATTTGTGTTGTAAATGTTGTACCTTGATGAAGATATTTTTTCTTTTTCTTTTTATGTTCTTTTTATGGAGCATATGCACCAAAACAAATTCCTTGTGTGTCCAATCACATTTGGCCAATAAATTCTATTCTATTCTATTCTATTCTATTCTATTCTATTCTATTCTGTTCAGTTCAGTTCTGTTCTGTTCTGTTCTATTCTATTCTATTCTATTCTATTCTATTCTATTCTATTCTATTCTATTCTATTCTATTCTAAATGGCTTGGAACACCATTTCTTCCATTCACACGACTGTTATCAAGATCGGAAACAATACTGTATCTTGTAGGGAAATGTGCGAAGGGGTTCTCCACAATTTTTATCTGGGGGAAATTTGGAAAATTAAAATGATTCAATTTTAGCCAACTTGACATTTATATAACGTGATGGAATTTAGTCAATGTTCTAAGGTTTATCTATCACTCCATTTGTCCTTGTTGTTTTCAATTGGATTTTAATAGTTCTTGGTTTGCATATGCTTTGCTATCTCAGATTGATTATTTATTCGCCACCGTCACTGCCTTGTTTTTCAGGCTGGTCGAAGCTGCTCGGAAGGCAGCTGCCCCAGCCTATCCTTGCTACTTAAGAGGAGGCAGGAAAAGATCAGGCAAGTGGTCTCCTTCTCAGCCTGAAACACGCAGGGCACGCACCGTCTCCTCGCAGAAGATCCCAGCGCCACGAGGTGCGTGTGCCTGTTTGCTTGAGGCCGAGAAGAAGGAGAAGACTTGGTTGAACTTTTCTGCCTCCCTCTCTTCTGACACTGACCAGGCAGGTGAGCAGCCTCCTGACCAGTGGGGCAAGTGTACTACCAGTGGGGCCGTGCTAGCTGGGAGATTGCTCTCTCCCCCCCTGGCCGGGAACATATTCAAATAATTTAACAACCGGTTTTGTGGGCATGGCTAGGTGGTCATGTGACTGAATGAGTGTGGCCAATGACGTCACTCATAGCAAGGTGCCGCCCACCTTGCCGTGAGTAATGTCAAGTTGACCATGCCCACCCAGTCACATGTCCACCTAGCCACACCCACCTAGCCACGCCCACAGAACCGGTTATTAAACTATTTGAATCCCACCACTGGCTATAACCTAACTACAGCAAACCGTTGCTGAGATTGTAGTGTTACCCTGCATTCCTTTTTGATGGTTTTCTTGAATTCTTTTTTTATCTGTTTCTTTTCTTCCTCCATCTTCTCCTTTAGCTTCTGAAGGTTCATCTCATGACTCCGTTTCTGGTCCTCCAACGTCTGCTTCTGGTCCTCCAACATCTGCTTCTGGTCCTCCAACATCTGCTTCTGCTCCTCCAACTTCTGCTTCTGGTCCTCCAATGTCTGCTTCTGGTCCTCCAAAGTCTGCTTCTGGACATCCAACTTCTGCTTCTCGTCCTCCAACCTCTGGTTCTGGTCCTCCAGCTTCTGCTTCTGGTCCTCTAACATCTGCTTCTGGTCCTCCAACTTCTGTTTCTGGTCCTCCAACCTCTGATTCTGGTCCTCCAACTTCTGCTTCTGGTCCTCCAACGTCTGCTTCTGGTCCTCCAAAGTCTGCTTCTGGACCTCCAACTTCTGCTTCTGGTCCTCCAACCTCTGGTTCTGGTCCTCCAACGTCTGCTTCTGGTCCTCCAACTTCTGCTTCTGGTCCTCCAACGTCTGCTTCTGGTCCTCCAACGTCTGCTTCTGGTCCTCCA
Source organism: Ahaetulla prasina (assembly GCF_028640845.1). Classification (NCBI taxonomy): domain Eukaryota; kingdom Metazoa; phylum Chordata; class Lepidosauria; order Squamata; family Colubridae; genus Ahaetulla; species Ahaetulla prasina. Next base: position 27,293,630 of record NC_080548.1, on the reverse strand, counting down.
ACTTCTGCTTCTGGTCCTCCAACGTCTGCTTCTGGTCCTCCATCGTCTGCTTCTGGTCCTCCAACTTCTGTTCTGGTCCTCCAACGCCTGCTTCTGGTCCTCCAACTTCTTTGGCTTTGGGGGGAAAAAGCAAACAATTGTAGGTGATGTGCAAGGTGACATGCAAATAATGCAATAAATAAGTAGATTAGGCATAAAGGCAGTCCTTGCTTAATTATGGTAACTAATAATGGCAATAAGTTTATTGTAAAAAAGAAAAAAAATACATGAATATTTTAGAAAAGATAATTATTTCTCCATGAATCCTCTTTTCTAAAAAATAATTTTAAAACATGGGTGAGATATGATTGGATCAGGAACTTCATGATGCTGTCCTTCATAAGCTCCCAGGCACTGCTGCTCAGTGTTTTGCAATCTGTTTATTGCAGTTCAGATAGTCCTTGACTTACGAACACAATTGGAACCATAATTTTTCTTACTAAGTGAGATGGTTGTTAAGTGAGCCATGCCTGATTTTATGACCTTTTCTGACATGGTTGTTAGACTGTCTAAAAAAATCTTCAAAACATGAGTGTGATATGTTTGGATCAGCTCCTTTATGAGATTCTGGGTTCTCAGCATTTTGCAATCCATTTATTGGGCTATAAATGAATGCAGTTATAAATATTGGATAATACTGCAGGAAAAGGAAAACCCTCCCTCTTTCATAGCCAAGTGTTTTCCCAATGAGCGATGGGTTTAAGGATAAACAGGTCTTTTCCCACCTTCAAAGCAGAACCAACATCCCAGCTTCATCTGACAGCTTGTTGACACCTTTACCTGCTATTTCCTTCTCCTTCTCTTGAAGGCTCATGTCACTTTGAAGGATGGTTTTGCTGATGTTTTCTTTGCTCTGGAAGAATTCTTTCAGGATCTTCCCTGCCTGGTTGAAGGGAAAAAAAAGAGAATAATCTGGAGCGATATAGAGTTGCCAGTGATACGAAGGAAGCTTTGCCAAAGCAAGACCTCTGGGGCCTCTGGTGGCTCAGACTGCTAAGACAGTCTGTTATTAACAGCAGCTGCTTGCAATTACTGCAGGTTCAAGTCCCACCAGGCCCAAGGTTGACTCAGCCTTCCATCCGTTATAAGGTAGGTAAAATGAGGACCCAGATTGTTGGGGGCAATAAAAGATGACTTTGTAGATCATATACAAATGGTTGAAGACTATTGCTTAACATAGTGTAAGCCGCCCTGAGTCTTCGGAGAAGGGCGGGATATAAATGCAAATAATTAAAACAAAAAGACACTGAATGATCTCTCTGGAGGATGACAACACGGCTGTCAAATGGGTGACAAAGTGACATCTCATGATGAATGGGGGGAATTTGCCTGCCTGGAGAAGCAACTAACTCTGTTATTCTGAGTGACAAAATGGCATCTGATGCCAAATGGATGAGACTGGGCTCCCAGGAGCTCTTCAAAATAACATTTTTGAATGCCAGAGCTCAGTCTTGGTGCCAGTGATGGGAATTTCACCCAAATCACCAAAACTGGGTTGGAACGCCATTTCTTCCATTCACATGACTGTTATTAAGATCGGAAACAATACTGTATCTTGTAGGGAAATGTGGGAATGGGTTCTCCACAATTTTTATCTGGAGGAAATTTGGAAAATTAAAATGATTCAATTTTAGCCAACTTGACATTTATATAATTTGTTAACATTTAGGCAATGTTCTAAGGTTTATTTTTCACTCCATGATACGTATTTATGACAGCTGCAGCATCCTGGAGTCCTGTGACCTTCCCAGATGGCTTCTAATAAGCAAAATCAATGGTACCTATTTATCTACTTGCATTTGCATGCTTTCAAACTGCTAGGTGGGCAGGAGCTTGGGCAAGGACAGGAGCTCACCCATTGCGTGGCGCTTGGGTCTCAAACCCAGGCAGACAACTTTCCAGCTGACAAGGTCAGTGTCTTTAACCACTGAGCCACCACGCCCACTTATATGTTAGCTGCCTCATTTTCCCAACAGCTCTCTCAAACGTTACAGATCCTGGCCTAACAGAATTACAAAAGCCTTCGCGATTATTCGTTCAGCAACCCTCATCATTTTGTACCATTACTCCTTTCTCAGGTTTCTCCAAGAATTCTTTCTCCACTTTTTGGAGGTCATTAAGAAATTCCTGGTGGCCACCAGCTCGGGCGTAGCTTCCGTTCCTGATGTTCCACTCCAAGCCCTCAGATAGTGAGCTTAATAAAGCTGAACAGATTTCAGAAGATTTCAACTCATTTTTGCTGCAGTACTCTTCCTTTTTGCTCTCCACAGTTTTCTGTTAGGAATAAAACATAACAAAGCAAGAGATGACAAAGAAATCCATGTTTCTACATTGTATACATGTGGTTGGTCTCCAATGATTAAACAGACCTTTATCACAGTGGCGAAATCCAATTTTTTACACTACCGGTTCTCTGGGCATGGCTTGGTGGGCATGGCAGGGAAAGGATACTGCAAAATCTCCATTCCCACCCCACTCTTGGGCCAGCCACAGGTGGTATTTGCCGGTTCTCCAAACTACTCAAAATTTCCGCTACCAGTTCTCCAGAACCTGTCAGAACCTGCTGGATTTCACCCGCGCTTTATCACAATTTGAAATGGCAGATGCTCTTCCTTCAATTTAACCAGAGCAGTGTTGCTTCATTGCAACCGGGCTTTAAGAGGTGTGGACTTCAACTCCCAGAATTCCCCATCCAGCATTGGTAGTTGTGGAATTCTGGGAGCTGAAGTCCACATGTCTTAAAACCACATTTAAGGATTCTTAATTCTTAGAACAGGAATGTATTTGTCAAAAGAGGCTGATGATGACATTCCTTGAAATCCTCTCAATCCTCCTGGAGTTTCCTGCCCATAGCCACTTGTCTGGAATTGTATAAGGTCTCTTACTTGTGCAGGGGGTTGGAATAGAAGACCTCTGAGGTCCCTTTCAAGTCTGTTATTGTGTTTTGTTCCTTCAGGGCAACCCAAACAAAATGCTATATATCCCCCAATGTGTTGACTAAGAACATATTCTTTTCTAAAATATTTTATTAAACTTTATTGTAAGATGGAAATGCGGAAATAAACAAATGTTTAAAAAGTTGAAGAAGGAAGAGGAAAAGTACAGTGGCTTCCAACTTTACTCACTGCAGTACAATTAAAAATATCTCTCTCTTTTTGTTTCACATTTCAAGAAATTTCAAGCCATTTGTATAACAACTTCATTCATCATCAAAATTTAGAAGCAAAGTTTCATTAATTTTTCAATTTTGAGCAAAAAATGTCCAGAAGCATTTTCCACGTAGAAACAAAACGAGAACTGTTTTTCTGTTTAATTAAAACAGTTTTGCCACTTCTGACAATTTCATATTTTCTGTATTCTTATAAATACAGAAAATACTGGAGGTTAAGGTACAAGGACCAATGAATATTGTCTATGAAGGTTGGTATCTTATGATTACCTACCATGAATTCCTGCTGAAACTGACGTGTATCATCCTTAAAGACACGAGCCGTGAACTTCTCAAGGGCTTGCTCCTCACATTTTTTGTGTACGTCCAGAAGTTCCTGGAGAGTCTCAGTGGGTAGCTCCAAGCTTTGCTCCATCAGTTGCTCATAGTGAGCAACAGCTTCCTGCACGGCTGCCCTGTTCTCAGTGTCAGCCAAGGCCAAGACTGCGTTCTCCAGGCAGGGAACGTTCCCACTGGAGATAGTATCCACATAGGTCTCGACCAACTTTGCCAACACTGCATAGAGAAAAATAATACAGATTGTTGGACAATCAGCCAGACATATTCAGTATCTCTGCTCATTGTGGAGCAGACTCAAGAATTTAAGGCATTTCACCACAACATGCTTGCCAATCATCTACGGAGCTTCTCAGTCATCCAGGTCATGGTTGTCCCTAAGGTGCTTTTTCAAAAGGCAAGTAGATTTTCTTGGTTTTTTCCTTGAAGATGTTTTGCTTCACATCCAAGAAGTTTTTCTTGTTCATTGAACTGAACTGAACTGAAGAAGCTTCTTGGATGAGAAACAAAACATCTTCAAGGAAAAACCAAGGAAGTTCAGTTGAAAAAGCATCTTTGGGACATGCTTGCCAGTTGGGATGGATGGTCACTGCCATATTATTCCAGGCTGCATGGCTTTCTGGGGGATACTTCATCCAACAGAATGAAGCATACTACATGCAAATCTTCCAGACTTAACAATTGTTGATAAGAAAGACAAAAAAGTTTGGATAGTAGATGTGGGAGTACCTGGACATAGCAAAATAGAAAAGAAAGAACTGGAGAAGATAACAAAATACCAAGATTTGTAAACAGAGATAGAACAACTATGGCAAAAGTAAGCAAAGATGGAACCAATAGTAATAGGTCCATCGAGTGCAAACCCAAAACAACTGGAGCACTACTTGAACACCATCAGCATTGACAAAATCCCCATCGGTCAACTGCAAATGTCAGTTTTACCCGGACCAGCTTACAACCCAAGACGGTACCTTTAACGTCACCAAACATGCACATCTGCCTATCCCAGGTCCTTAAGGACTTGAGAGATGGACAAAAATGCCAAATCCAGTGTAAACATCTGGCTCAGTATAGAACCAAGCATCATAATAATGGAGCTAGAAGGACTCACAGTTCCCAGTGACAACATGCCCGCCTGGTAGAGTCTTTTCTTCAGATTTTTCATAGATATGATGACAGAATTTCTTTGCTTGTTCCACAAAACCTTTGTGCAGCTGATCATCCGCCATCTGTTCCACATTGCGTAAGTCCTCAGGTGTAGTAGGACAATAAAAGGTGAAGCACTTCCGGGTGGGGAAGAACTGTTGGATGCATTTCCGTGGTAGATTGATTCTCTGCTCATTCTTATCGCTACCTAGAAAGCAACATGTCTATATTGTAGGTCAATCTGAATTGCATCTGCCAGTGGGCACTTCACTGGGGAAAGATCCCATCCCTATTAATTAGCACTATTTAATTGTGATCCTTATGAAGTGCAGGCATCTTCTCTTCCTTTGTCCACCCTCCCTCTCTTTTAGAGGCCACAAATCTATAATGTGAGTTTTTCTTGTTTTCAAATCAGTGATTTTGAATAATAAATAGAGATGATTCAAAATCACTGATTAAATAAACACACTGCACTGTGATCTACCCAGAGGGATTAGTGGAAAGGCAATCTCATTTTACAATGCCCTGTAGTCGGGTAAAATGGCAGATTCTCTGCCATTAATGGCATTAATGCGATCTACGATTTCTTGGTTTCTAGTCTGGTGCTTCATTCTAGACCCAAAAGGTTTTGGTGAGTCTTTTTCTTCTTGAGGTCTATTCTGGTCCTCTCTAAAGAAGGAAAATGTAGGCCCAAAGGCTCATATTCCTTACCCAAATGACCACATAGATCTTCACACTGAATTTGTGATCAGTACCTTTTTTTAATTTCAGAGCATGTTCGAGATATTCATCCTCTGTAATGGGTTGCCCATCCCGTTCCAGCTGCAGTGCGAAATCTCGCACCGCCCAGACAAAGCTTGGGAAGAAGTCGACAAATTCAGAAGAGTCGTCTGTATCTCCAGGAATGGAGGAAGCCTTTGCCTTGATATGTTCAGACAGCTCCGTCACAAAACTGTTGGCCCAGTTTAGGAATCAAACCATGCACTTCTACAGTGAATAAACAGGATGGTCTTGAAGGATGGAGAGAAAAACCATCAAATAAATGAAACTTAGAGCAGGCCAATAAAGGAGACTGCAAAAATGCCTCAGATAGCTCCCACCTCAATTCTTGAGAAGATAAAAGACGGTGGAAAGGAAGGGCATTTAGACTGTCGTGATCATGTAACTATAGCTGTTCTAATAAAAGTAGTTTTAGGTCTACATGGTGTCTGATCCTTACTCTGATCTACCCGATAGGGCTGACATAAAACAAACAAACATGAAACTGTGAAAAGCCCAGTTCTGTCTCTTACCACAAAGTCAGATATGGTCAAGTAAGGAGAAGCATATGTCTTAGCTGGTTCCTAAAAGCTACTTATTTGAAATGATATTTATTTGCCACAATTCTTTTCTTAATGTTGACTGTTGTGTATTCATTCTACAGGTGATGCAGCACAACACTAAAAGACTAGTTTCTCTTCAATCATTATTTATTAAAATATAGATAACAGTATATAGATATAATATAATTAACATATGGCTAAAGTTAGCGATAGATTTCTCCCTTTTCTGTACTGTGAAGGAGAGTAAGTGCCAGAGAGTAAGTGCCAGAGAGTAAGTAGTCGAAGACTACTTCAGCTTCAACCACAACAATACACGAGCACACAATAGATTTAAACTTAAAGTGAACCGCTCTAATCTTGATTGTAGAAAATATGACTTCAGTAACCGAGTTGTTAATGCCTGGAATGCACTACCTGACTCTGTGGTCTCTTCCCAAAATCCACAAAACTTTAACCAAAGACTATCTACTGTTGACCTCCCCCCATTCCTAAGAGGTCTGTAAGGGGCGTGCATAAGAGCACCAGCGTGCCTACCATTCCTATCCTAATGCTCCCTTTGATTGTATCCAATTTGTATGGTTATTTCATGCTTATACTTATATATATTGTTGTGTTTGACAAAATAAATAAATTAAATAAATAAATAAATAAATACATCTCGGCGCTTCTGAAAGATTTCTGAAAAAATCAAAAAATGCCAGATTAATTTTAGGGTAGGATTGATTGATGAGAGAGAAATCAATTTGAATATATTGGATTATTTAAAATGAAACTTTCTTCTTTTTTCTCTCTTCTTTTTCTCTTTTTTCTATATTTATTTTTCTTAAACTTTTACCTCGTTTCTTATAGTTCCTTATCCCCTTCCATAAAAAAAAAAACCAAAATTATCCCTGTTGAAGAGCAATGTGGTTCTAATAACAGACTTCACCTATCCATTGCCTCAATCCATTTCTGTGTCTGCACAATACCCCAAAATGTAAGCCAGTCAACGTTCAATCTAATCAAGGTTAGTATGCTGGGGAAAGGCAGTGGATGAGTTGGGAAATTATGTAGACAAGGATGTTCCTGAAAGCTGCCTCACTCCAAATCTCATTGCACAGAACAACAGAGCTATTCTTGAGAAGGATACTGAAGCTTGTCCAGGGCAGACTGATCAATGATCCCCACAGTGTTGTAGACCAGGGTGCTGCTCAGCAACACGGCCAAAGCGAAGATCCAGGTATCATTTTCATCACTACCCTAAAGGAGGACAAAAATAAGTTATCATCTGTTTCTGACTTCTGCTGAGGATATCTATGTGTATCAGAAGGTAACTTCTTACAAGAATAAAATACCATTCATTCACCAGCCAAGAATACTTTAACTACAGTTGCAGGGTGCTGGGAGTTGTAGTTTAGGAAAATTTGAGGCCGTGTATTGTGGGAGTTTCAAATCACAGTTGGGGAGGGGTGCATACAAGCAAGTCTGGTTTCTCACATTTATTTGCCTTGTCAAAAGACTCTGGGACTCTACAACTATGAAAATTTTTTATTTTTATTTATTTATTTATTAGATTTTTATACCGCCCTTCTCCCGAAGGACTCAGGGCAGTTTACAGCCAAGATAAAAAACAATAACAATGTACAATTAAAACAAAAATTAAAATTAAAAAACTTATTATATAATTGGCCGAGATTTAAAACATTTAAAACCTAAAAACCCTTAAAATTCATCTAAAAAATTTAAAATTTAAGCCAGCCCCGCGCTAGTAAATAAATACGTCTTCAGCTCACGGCGAAAGGTCTGAAGGTCAGGCAATTGGCGCAAGCCAGGGGGAAGTTCGTTCCAGAGCATAGGAGCTCCAACAGAGAAGTCCCTGCCCCTGGGGGCCACCAGCCGACATTGCTTGGCGAACGGCACCCTGAGAAGGCCCTCTCTGTGTGGTGTTTCTAGCCTAATCTTTATTGCCCTGCTTACAGAAACTGCCTCTCTGGCTAATCCTTATTACATTGTAAGAGCTAAGGCGAAGCGCTCATCAACGTGAGTGACGTTGAGTTGGCCACGCCCACACGGTCACATGACCACCAAGCCACGCCTACCCAGCTGGTCATTAGGGCAGAGAACCAGTTGTTAAATTATTTGAATCCCACCACTGACTACCTGTAAACAGATATCCCATCGGTGTGGTATTTTATACAAAGAAATACAGAAATACAAACTCACCTTTTCCACATCACCTAACCCCTCAGTATCCAGCAGGACAAGGGTTTGGTTAGGCCTGTCCGGATGGGGAATGCACCACATCCAAATTCCTTTTGTTTTAGCTTCCACTGTGGAACCCAAAGGGAAACCTACAAATGGAAAAAAATGCAGTGGTGGGATTCTGCCGGTTCTAGGCGGTTCGGCTGAACCGTTTGTTAAATTGGTGGCTCACCCCACCCCTTGCCCCGCCCCTCCCCACCACTACTTACTGGCCTCCGAGCACACCAGGGGTGGTTCGGACCAGATCCGGGAATCTGGTCGTGATCATGGCGGGTGGTTCGGAGAACCGGTAGCGATGGCGACACGAGGCTCCGCCCACCCGCCCGGTTGTGTTTTTTAAGTAATGTGTTTTTATTGTTTTACTACTGGTTCTCTGAACTGGAAGTTAAAAATGCTTTAAAACAGGGGTCTCCAAGCTTAGCAATTTTTATTTATTTATTTGATTTTTATACCGCCCTTCTCCCGAAGGACTCAGGGCGGTTTACAGCCAGAATAAAACAACATAGACAAAAATTAAAACATTTTTAAAAATCTGATTCTAATTTGGCCAAAATGAGTTAAAACTATAATAAAACCCTAATAAAACCCCCACATTAAAATTATGTTAGGCCAGGCCCGCACGGCGAAATAAAAAGGTTTTTATTTTAAGATTTTAATTTTAATTTTAAAACTTGTGGACTTCAACTCCCAGAGTTCCGCAGCCAGCAAAGCTTTTCACCTTGTGGATCATCTCAGTCCTTCTCACCTGAGTTTTTGCCAGCCAGCTTGTTCATCAGGTAGGACTTCCCCGTGCGATACAGTCCCACAATGGACACCACCACCACCGGAGTCTGGATTTCCGAGAGCATCTGGAGGGCCTCTGGAGAAGCATGGAGCCGATTTCTCCTGTTCTCAATCAGGCACACGGGAGCCTCCATCAGCGCTGTGGAAAAAGATGTCGCTGCAGACAGGATGTGGCAGCTACAGGAACTTTCTTCCCAAAGGAGAACTATAAAAGACCCTTCCTTCCCCCAAGTTCACGACCTCACGGTGACATCGCCCATCCCAGGTCAGTGAACACATGGGCTTTGTCATCCCCCAACAGATCCCTTCCCGCCCAGATTTCCAGAAGCCACTCAGCTGAAAGGCAGTGGGTCTTCAGGGCCAAGCCAGACCCTGGTAGCAGATCCGGTCCAAAGGGAGTGATGGATCTCCAAGTCCCTGAGCTGAGACTTAGATCACCATCCCCGCAACTTCTCTGGAGCCCCGCACTGCCTCTGATTCCTGCCCACTCGAGTCTTATATGGCCCCCAACGGACTCTCTGGCCAGCCTTTCACTCCCTCCCATCCCAGTTTCCAGAGGGCATTTGTACCAGGGGTGGTATTCATCTAACCTTCGCTACCGGTTTGCAAATGTGAGCACACAGGCCACCTCCTTGCGTGCACAGGGCCTTCTGTGCATGCACAGAGCGTCAAAAATGTGGACGTTATTACATTCGAGTGGGTGGGCAGAGCCACTCACAGCCGCCATTACCGGTTCTCCCGAACCAGATAGAACCGGCTAAACACCACCATTGGTCTGTACTTCCCAGATCCCCTGTAACTGCTTGGCCAGAGCCAGCAAAGGGGACCCATCCAGCCACTTCCAAAGATCCCATGTCCAGAAAGCTCCTGCTGCTGAGGCGAAGAACCAAAGCCCAGAGGGGAAGTTGAAGAGTTGAGGGAAGAAAGAAATCAATGGATCGCTCGTCAACTCTCTTTGCAGCCCTCTGTGATCCTTTTCTTCCCACACTCGTGTCAGGGCTTTTATAAACTGGCAGTAGCCGAAATTGAAAGTGAGGCTGGTTAGTCAGATTCCAGGAAAGCAACCAATTTCTTGGCAGGCAGCTCAAGGCATAAAACAAAGAGCAAACTCCACGGCCTCAATGTCAATCATATATTTATTCATTATAAATATAATATCCCCCACCCAGCCCCCAAGAAATGAACCTCTACATGTTGGTGACCCCTTAATCTGGAGGCGTCCCAGCTCTGCTAAAAGCAACAACTTGATTCAGAGTTATTGGCAAAAAAATATAAATCTCTTGTGGGGAGCTGCAGCTTGATTATTACCGGAGAATGTTGTTTCTTATCTATATTCTAAATGATTCTTGGCAAGCAAATATGGAACCCATAGTAATAGGCGCCTGGGGTGCAAACCTAGGGTAAAAATGTACTTAATTGTCCTAAAACTGGCTAATGTGTGCATGTTGTGCACGCCCACAGGCAGCGAGTGTGCGCCCACATAGAATAGAATAGAATAGAATAGAATAGAATAGAATAGAATAGAATAGAATAGAATAGAATAGAATAGAATAGAATTTTATTGGCCAAGTGTGATTGGACACACAAGGAATTTGTCTTGGTGCATATGCTCTCAGTGTATATAAAAGAAAAGATACATTCATCAAGGTACAACATCACACACACCTGCACTGTCATCTGCACATGTGCAGAGGGTCAAAACCAGGACGTGATGATGTTCCGTTTGGGGGGGGTGGAGCCTCCCACCGGCAGTGCTACTGGCTCTCCAAACTACAGCAGCCGGCCCTACCAACTCTTGTGAGCCAGATAGAGCTGGCTGCATTTCACCCCTGCAAACCCAAAACAACTGGAGCACCGCTTGAACACCATCAGCATTGACAAATTCCCCATCAGTCAATTGCAAATGGCAGTTTTACTCAGACCAGCTGGGACAATACTTTCCACAAACATCTATATCTGCCTATCTCTGATCCTTGAGGAATTGATAGGTGGCAAAAGTGCCAAATCCTTTCAAGGATAAATCTGAAAAATGTTGGAACTGTCATCAGTCACCTGGATCATACTACCACATGTGGTGGACATGCGTGGAAGCTAAAAGATACTGGACTAGAATAAACACATGGTTGGAAAAAATGATTAAAAATGATTAAAAAACATATAGATTTTAAGCCAGAAGTTTTTCTACTTGGGATCATACCAGAAATATATAGTAGAGAAGTGAGATATTTGATGGTGAACATTATAACAGCAGCTAGGATTGTGTTTTGCTAAAAACTGGAAAAGCAAGAAAATACCTTTGCAAAATGATTTTATTAGGAAAATAATGGAATGTGCAGAAATGTGTAAATTGACATTTGAAATAAGAGAACAGGAAGAAAAGCAATATTATAAGATATGGGATATATTTTATCAATGGCTAGAAGGAAAGTTGTATTAGTAAAGATTAAAGAAAGAATATTATTAATTGAAACATTAAATTGAATGGTTTAGAATGATAGAATGAATGATGTTACCAGATAAAATATATAGTAGTGGATATGCATATAGAATGAGAGAAATAAAGGCTATAACCATTGGTTAATTAAAAGACTAGATACTAGAATAGAATTTTATTGGCCAAGTGTGATTGGGCACACAAGGAATTTGTCTTGGTGCATATGCTCTCAGTGTACATAAAAGAAAAGATACGTTCATCAAGGTACAACATTTACAACACAATTGATGGTCAATATATCAATATAAATCATAAGGATTGCCAGCAACAAGTTATAGTCATACAGTCATAAGTGGAAAGAGATTGGTGATGGGAACGATGAGAAGATCAATAGTAGTGCAGATTTAGTAAATAGTTTGACAGTGTTGATGGAATTATTTGTTTAGCAAAGTGATGGCCTTCGGGAAAAAACTGTTCTTGTGTCTAGTTGTTCTGGTGTGCAGTGCTCTGTAGCGTCGTTTTGAGGGTAGGAGTTGAAACAGTTTATGTCCAGGATGCGAGGGATCTGCAAATATTTTCACGGCCCTCTTCTTGATTCGTGCAGTATACAGGTCCTCAATGGAAGGCAGGTTGGTAGCAATTATTTTTTCTGCAGTTCTAATTATCCTCTGAAGTCTGTGTTTTTCTTGTTGGCTTGCAGAACCGAACCAGACAGTTATAGATGTGCAAATGACAGACTCAATAATTCCTCTGTAGAATTGGATCAGCAGCTCCTTGGGCAGTTGGAGCTTACTGAGTTGGCGCAGAAAGAACATTCTTTGTTGTTCTTTTTTAATGATGTTTTTGATGTTAGCTGTCCATTTGAGATCTTGCGATATAATAGAACCTAGAAATTTGAAGGTTTCTACTGTTGATACTGTGTTGTCAAGTATTGTGAGAGGTGGAAGTATGGAAGGGTTTCTCCTAAAATCTACCACCATTTCTACGGTTTTGAGTGTGTTCAGTTCCAGATTGTTTTGGTTGCACCACAAGGCTAGTCGTTTGACCTCTCGTCTATATGCGGATTCGTCATTGTCTCGAATGAGACCAATCACTGTTGTGTCATCTGCGAACTTCAGTAGCTTAACAGATGGATCATTGGAGATGCAGTCATTGGTATACAGAGAGAAGAGAAGTGGGGAGAGCACACAGCCTTGGGGGCCCCCTGTAACTTTAGATAAATTAAGGATATTAAGTTGAAGGTGCACAAGAGATATGTAACCACACCACCGACACACAGTAATTGGATTGAAAATGTTTCTATGTTTATGTGTTTTGTCTTAAAGGAAAAAAATGAAAACTTTTTATAAAAAAAAGAAAAATTCCAAACCCAGTGTAAACATGCCATATAAAGAGCAGTGGCCAAAACTAAAAGTGAAGCTGGTTAGTCACTTAGATTCCGGGAAAGTGACCAATTTCTTGGCAGGACAATCAAGTCATAAAAAAAGCTCAAACTCCACTCCCTCAATGTCAATCATATATTTGTTCATTATAAATATAATATCCCACCCCCAGCCTCCAAGAAATGAACCTCTACATGTTGGTGACCCTCTAATCTGGAGGCTTCCCAGCTCTGCTAAAAGGAACAACTTGATTCAGAGTTATTGTCAAAAAATATAAATCTATTTTATTTATTTATTATTTATAAATTTATAAATATAAATCTCTTGTGGGAAGCTGCAGCTTGATTATTACCGGAGAATGTTGTTTCTTATCTATATTCTAAATGATTCTTGGCAACTGTGAGAAATACAATAACGGTAAATCCCATAAAAAGGTAACGGCAACCATGAACAAGTGTAAAGCAGGTTTATTTCAAAAAGATATATATCAAAAAGTTTTTGCAAAAGAGTTCTCCGCAAGGGAGAATATGGTTTAAATCAGGGGTCTCCAACCTTGGCAACTTTAAGACTTGTGGACTTCAACTCCCAGAGTTCTCTCTTTTGAGAGCAAAGCTGGCTGAGGAACTCTGGGAGTTGAAGTCCACAAGTCTTAAAGTTGCCAAGGTTGGAGATCCCTGGTTTAAATACATTTTTGAACAATCAATGGGGCAATAACACCGCCCCCACCCATCATTATTTTTCACATATTACATAACATTTTTGCTTATTCAGCTGTGTCTTCTTCCTCTGGAAAGTCCCCCGAATTCCATACTTTCCCTTATGTCATTTACAAGAACAATGCTTTTGTGTAAATCAGTGTGTCCTGATTAAAGGATACAAAAATATTTGTCCAGTATATTTCCACCGAACAGATATTACATAAACTGCCACTCATAAATGATTTACATTGCTAATCATAGTACAGGTTATTCAAGGTTATAGGGGTACAATATGGCGTTACTTTGGCTATGTTCTTTACAGGAATAATTCCACTTCTCACAGCAACACAACCTAAGCTGATTTGTGAGTTTATTGCAAATATCTGGGACTTTGTCCTAATTATCTTATTTTGCTCTTTCAGCTCACTTTTACTTTCTCATTTCTTTTGGAAAAAGAAAAAAAAGACTCCTGAAAAGTTATACGACTATCAAAGCAGGGACATCTTTAAAAAAAAAAAATCCACACAGAAGCATGAAAAAAGGATGGCTTGTTTTGACAAATAACTGAATCATTTGAAGTGGGCATTTTCCTTCTACCCTGTTCGTAATGGAGAATGTAAAAAACTAAGGAAACCAACTTATGCGGTTATATTGTATATACCAAGGCAGTTTGATAGGCACATATTTTTATCCTTATCTACAATGCTTCCCCAAAAATAAGACATCCCCTGATAATAAGACCAATCGGGCTTTTGAGTGCATGTGCTAAAATAAGACCCCCTAAAAATAAGCCCTCCCCGAAAATATTTAAACACATGCACAGCCATTTCCTCTGGTTAGGGTTAGGGAGACAGAGCTGGAAATCAAGTAAGATGGCAAGAGGAACCCTGTCTTGCTTCACGTGCCCCAAAATAATAAGACCTCCCTGAAAATAAGGCAAACTTTAGCAACAGGTTTGTTGGTTGTGAACTCTGCACCATTCTTTTTTTTCCAGCCCCTGAAATCTCCACTTTTTCAGTCTCTGAAACCTTTATTTTTTATTTATTTTATTTATTTGTCACAACAGTATATATAGACATAGGCATGAAATAACTATACGATATATAAGCATATATTTAAGCATAAGTATGTAATAATTATATGAAATTGGATATAATCAAAGGGAACATTAGGACAGGAACGGTAGGCACGCTGGTGCTCTTGTGCACGCCCCCTTACAGACCTCTTAGGAATGGGGTGAGATCAATAGTAGATAGTTTTTGGTTAAAGCTTTGGGGATTTTGGGAAGAAACCACAGAGTCTGGTAGTGTATTTCAAGTATTAACAACTCTGTTACTGAAGTCATATTTTCTGCAATCAAGATTGGAGCGGTTCACATTAAGCTTAAATCTATTGTGTGCTCGTGTATTGTTGTGAATGAAGCTGAAGTAGTCTTCAACAGGAAGTACGTTGTAACAGATGATTCTATGAGTTAAGCTCAGGTCATGTCGAAGGCAGCAGAGTTCTAAATTTCCTAAACCCAGGATTTCAAGTCTGGTGGCATAAGGTATTTTGTTGTAATCAGAGGAGTGGAGAACTCTTCTTGTAAAATATTTCTGGACACGCTCAATTGTATTAATGTGCGAAATAAGGTGTGGGTTCCAGACAGGTGAGCTGTATTCAAGAATTGGTCTAACAAATGTTTTATATGCTCTGGTTAGTAGTGTAGTGTTTCTGGAGAAGAAGCTATGCAAGATTAAGTTTACAACTCTTAAAGCCTTTTTTGTGATGTAGTTGCAGTGGACCTTCCTTTAAGAGGCTGGACGGGGCTACACTCTGTGTATAAGACGCACTCAAATTTTCACTCTCTTTTAGGGGGACAAAATGTTGCATATTTCATTCATGGATTTCAGCCCACCAACTTTTGATAACAGCAGCAATACTATGCATGGATTTCAAGTGAACCCTGCTTGTTCCTCATATTGTCGTGGATCTGCCCCGGAACCCCTTTCTGGAAACGCAGAAGAAATCATGGAGCTGCACGATGGCCCAGATTGGGGCTCGGAGGGTGCTCATCTGACAGAGCATCCTCAGCCGGATTGATTGATCGAATGAGTGACAGGCTGAGACCAAACGAGGCAAGCCGCAGCTGCAGCAAGTTGCCCAGGAGATTCCAGGCGAGGAGCAGGAGCAGCTGCCAGCTGTTAAGAGATGAAGAGGAGGCGAAGTCCACACACACCCTGATCCAAGGACATGCAAGGCAGAGAAGAGGCCAGACTACTAGCGAAGAGGCAACCTCGCCCTTTGTGAGGGGCTGCACTGGGATTTCTTACTGAAGGGAACATATATACTGAAATACTAGAATTAGGAATGTAAGGGAAGAGATATACCTGCATGATGTAAATATATGCTGATCCAGTTCTACAGAGGAATTATTGAGTCTGTCATTTGCACCTCTATAACTGTCTGGTTCGGTTCTGCAACCCAACAAGAAAAACACAGACTTCAGAGGGTAATTAGAACTGCAGAAAAAATAATTGCTACCAACCTGCCTTCCACTGAGGACCTGTATACTGCACGAATCAAGAAGAGGGCCGTGAAAATATTTGCAGATCCCTCGCATCCTGGACATAAACTGTTTCAACTCCTACCCTCAAAACGACGCTATAGAGCACTGCACACCAGAACAACTAGACACAAGAACAGTTTTTTCCCGAAGGCCATCACTCTGCTAAGCAAATAATTCCATCAACACTGTCAAACTATTTACTAAATCTGCACTACTATTGATCTTCTCATCGTTCCCATCACCAATCTCTTTCCACTTATGACTGTATGACTATAACTTGTTGCTGGCAATCCTTATGATTTATATTGATATATTGACCATCAATTGTGTTGTAAATGTTGTACTGATGAACGTATCTTTTCTTTTATGTACACTGAGAGCATATGCACCAAGACAAATTTCTTGTGTGTCCAATCACACTTGGCCAATAAAAATAAAAATAAAAATTCTATGTTTCCTGTGGCACTGACATAGGACAAACATGCCACACTGATATATGTATTGTGCCTTTGAAGCTGTAAGACAGACATGCTGCGTCCTGGAGTGTTGAGGTCACATTGAGTAAATTCCTGAATTGTTATTGAGACCAGTGTCTGGCAATTGTCAGGATACATCCCATCATTTGATCAGAGCCCATCATATGATCTCTCCCCACCCCACTCTGGCTGAGAACGTGTATGTCATCCTCCAGGGGACCAAATGGCTAATTTAGAAGACAAAGGAGGAAAAGATAACACTACAGAAAGATGTTAGATTACATTCACTGACCTTTACTATGGGAATATACAAACCAGATTCCAGAATACGCAGATGCCAGAGTTGAGGATTTATGACCTTTTGGGTATAAGAGGACATTGCTTTCTCTCATGAATTTGTAGCTCCTTCCTTGCATGTATGTATGTGTTTGGAACTATCCATTTGAACCTGATCAGGATTAAATGCTATTTTACTCAAGCCTCTCTTTAAGTGTCTTGATTGGCAGTTATGAGCTTAGACATATTAATAAGTGAACCTTACACACTTACTAAGAATAATCCCACCCTGAGAACTTGAGCTTTGCTGGGCAATGTGCTCCGTTTTGTGCCATGTGTGTTTGTGCTTGCATCCTGATCTGTTTGCCGGGTGGACTGTTTCCTTGAACTTCATATATGCCATTGGACTAATTGTACTGAAGGGATATATAATAATAATAATAATAATAATAATAATAATAATAATAATAATAATAATAATAATAATAATAATAATAATAATAATAATTATTATTATTATTATTATTATTATTATTATTATTATTATTATTATTATTATTATTTAATTTGTATACCGCCCTTCTCCCGAAGGACTATAATAATAATAATAATAATAGAACAGATAGAATTAGTGGGACGTAATAGTAGAGTCAGTAGAATTGGTTTGACTTGCTGTTTTGCTTCTGTAGGAACTGCATTGCTAAGAATTAGAACTGCCTCTGCCATTTGTTTCTACCAGTGGTCTCACTTCTGTGTTATGTTTTTCTCTATCACTCCGTAAAGCAAGAACTTCCTTCATGCGGTTTGGTTGCAATGCCAAAACACTAAACGTAGTTATCCAATGGGATACGCACAAGTTAAAAACAGAATTAAGAACAAGGTGAAAAGGCATGGCTTAAAAGCAAAAGTAAAAAAAAAGAAGAAGAACTTCGAACCTGAAGAAGGTTTTTGGAGTTCTGGTTTATGAAATTTCTGCAGTGCCAGTGGGCTCATCAGGCAAGACAACAACACTTGTTACTAAAAAAAATACGTAAAAATTTGTATCAGTGCAATTCTGGCAGTTGAAATCCACATATCTTAAAGTTACCAAGGTTGAGATGCACTGAACTACCGGTATATTGTAAAGGAAAGCAAAGAGAGTTATGCAATGGGATTTTAAGTGATTGGCCTAGATGTCATATATATGAAACCCTCCCAAACATGTCTTAATATATCAAGATTAAAACAGCAGGAGCTTAATATAAAATTTGAACTCAATTTGTGACACCCAAACGCCTACAAAGCCTTGAAATGCTAAATCACAAATTTCTTAAAGTAATTTCCCTAAAGTCTGCAAATGATTTTGCACGCTATGAATTTAAATTTACAGAACATATCTAAAGTAACTCTAGTAAGAATGCAGCCTGGTCATTTTTTAGGATGGAAAAGCACTTGATCAGGCTTTTGAGGTTATATTCTTGATGAGATTTTTGAACTTGTCTACAACCGGTTCCACAACCTCATCATGAATTATTGCTAATTTTTCACGGATCGCAGTTCTCAGGTTGTCCAAAGCTGAAGAAATCCAACTCGGTTTTTCCATTTCTTCTTTTTTCTTTCTCAGCTCCTCGATCTTCTCGTTCAGTTGACTGGCTTCCTTTTCGAAACCCTCTTCCAATAAAGCTTTTTGTTCCTGCAGATAGAGCAAACATCAACATTATTAAACCGAAAGCAAAATAACGTAATTAATGTTGCAGACCATGTTCAAGAATGTACACAATAAAGAAAGACGGTTCAAGATCTATTTGCCCAATTCCTGTCCAACACTAATTGTGTAAAGAGGAAAAGTAGGAAATAATCTCATATAAACTACA
Source organism: Ahaetulla prasina (assembly GCF_028640845.1). Taxonomy (NCBI): domain Eukaryota; kingdom Metazoa; phylum Chordata; class Lepidosauria; order Squamata; family Colubridae; genus Ahaetulla; species Ahaetulla prasina. The sequence continues at coordinate 27,274,927 of NC_080548.1, read as the reverse complement.
CCCCGTTGGATCCCTGCAGTTCAGCTCAGTTACTCTCTGTGTCCTGCAATGATCAATTCATGTGGCTTCTGGACCAGTTAGCACATAAAGTGGCATAGGAAATGGGAATTTTAGGCTGTCTGTGTCAGAAACCTTCATTCCCCAAATCATAGAAGATGCTTTGCACTTTAAGAGGGGAGGGGGAAATCCTCTTTTTAATTCTTCTTCTGTCATTGCTAACAGATTGCAGCCAAAGCTGACATCATAAATCAGTACAATACAGTACAGTATAGTCTTGTGCTTTCTTCTTTATTACTGTGACAAAATAAGAAAGAGATACCTGAGGATCCAATCTGGGTCGGTCACCGGGACCAGAGGTTTTATCTACCGAGCTTTCAGACTCATTCTGGAGCCCATCTTCAGGGAACTTCTCTCTAGCTAGAACTAGAGAAGTTCTGCGGGCTTCCCTTTCCCCATTGACTTTACTTGTTGGAAGCCAGCAGTGAAGGTTGCAAATGGTGAACTTCTCTCTAGCTAGAACTTCTCCCTTTCGGACTCTTGCTGGAGTCCATCTTGTCTCTAGAACTGGAGAAGTTCTAGCTAGAGAGAAGTTCTCTGAAGATGGGCTCCAGCACAAGTCTGAAAGCTTGGAAGACAAAAAATCTTTTGTCTTGGAAGACAAGATTGGATCCTGCAGCATTATCCTGGGACACATACATTCGCCTTCATTTCGTGGAAGAAATACTTATGGTTTGCTTGTCCTAAATCTGAACTGCTTTTCAGTTTTGGAAGTCTGTAGATTTGTTAACAACCACAACCACAGCAAGGCCTTGCTGAGATTATAGCGTTACCCTGAGTTTGCTTTCGATCATCTTCTCATACTCTTCCAGCATCTGTCGCTTTCTTCACCATCTTCTCCTTTAGCTTCTGAAGGTTCATGTCCCGACTCAGTCTGTGGTCCTCCAACTTCTGTTTCAACATTTCTTTATCCCGCTTCTGAACCTCCTTGTCTAACTCTTTGGCTTTGGCCTTCATCTTTTCATCTAAACCATGAAAACAAAACAGAAAATAAACACACAGGTGCAGGTGATGCGGAAGGTGGTATGTAAATAATGCAATAAATAAGTAAATTTGGCAGACAGGCAATCCTGGCTTAATGATGGCAACTGGGGTCAGAATTTCCATCACTAAGCCATTCAGTCATAAAGTACGATGCAGGTCGTCCTCGACTTACGACCCCAATTGAGCCCAACATTTCTGCTACTAAGAGAGACATTCGATAAGTAAATTTTGCCCCATTTTACGACTGTTCTTGCCATATGTGTTAAGTGAGTCACTGCAGTTGTTAAGTTAGTGACACGGTTCTCAAGTGAATCTGGCTTCCCCGTTGACTTTGCTTGTCAGAAGGTTGCAAGAGGGAATCACGAGACCCTCCCCCCCCGGCCCCCTGGACACGGAAACTGTCATAAGTATGAATCGGTTGCCAAGCGCCTGAATTTTGATCACGTGACCATGGGGATGCTGCAAAAGTCATAAATTTAAAAAACAATTATGTCACTTTTTCCGTGCTGTTATAACTTTGAACGGTGACTCAACCCAATTCAACCGTCCTGATCTGAAGGAGATGGAGAACAGCCTCATCCATCAGCTTCTTGTTGCACCCTAGGAGAGCGTGGGCACCGTAAGAAACCGTAGGGGGCTGGAGAAACTCTAGAGAAAGGCCTCTGTGTACCGTATCCCGAACCCAAGCATCAGTGGTGGAGGACTCCCATCGGGAATAGAAACGGGCCAAGCGGCCTCCGATGGGGAGGTTGACGGGAATACTATTTATTGCGGTTGGATTGTCTTCCCCGCCCTCCCCGTAAAGACCTACGGCTGAAGAATTTTGACCCCGATCTGACCTGGTTACTTCCATTGTAACCCCCTCTTGCGGAGGAAAAAGTTGCCTACCTGTACACATTTCTAAACCTCACCATAGCGAAGGTGTTTGAAACTCGGACAAGAGAACGCTATAAGCTGCTCTAGGGGAATTACAAGAATATTGCTCAAAGAGACACAAAAAGAATTAAATTAAATCTGTGGTCTCTTCCCAAAATCCCCAAAGCTTCAACCAAAAACTGTCTACTATCGACCTCACCCCATTCCTGAGAGGTCTGTAAGGGGCGTGCATAAGAGCACAAGCGTGCCTACCGTTCCTGTCCTATTGTTTCCTTTCGTTATATCCAATTAATATAGTTAGTACATATTCATACTTATATATATGCTCATATATTGTATAGTTATTTCATGCTTATGCTTATATATACTGTTGTGACAAAATAAAAATTAAATTTTTTTTTAAAAAAATTACATGAACATTTCAGGAAAGAGAATTATTTCCCCTCGAATCCTTTTTTCAAAAAAATAATTTTTAAAACATAGGTGTGATATGCTTGGATCAGCTCCTTCATGAGGTCCTGTGGGCTCTCCTGTTCAGCATTTTGCAATCCGTTTTTTGGGATACGCGATTCAAATAATTTAACAACCGGTTCTCTGCCCTAATGACTGGGTGGGTGGGCGTGGCCATGGTGGGCGTGGCCAGGGGTGTGACAGGCAGCACTCGGCTACCTGCACACCCCCTGGGAACAAAAACGGGCCACGTGGCAGTTAAGAAGTTAATCCAGCGACTATACAGTTAAATCTTCCCTGCGTGCTGGGGAAAATTCATCCTGTTTTCCATTGCAGCCTGTTTAAAGCCTGTTGTGGGATCTAAATTGAGACCTCAACCTTCTGCTCCCCCAAAGCCGATTGTGGTGCAGGGTGAGACTCGTTATGAGGTGAAGAAGATTTTGGACTCCAGATTGCAGAGGGGACATTTGCAATATTTGGTTCATTGGAAAGGATCCCCCTTGTCTGAAGCCACGTGGATAAGAGTTGGGATGTTCAGGAAGACACCTTAGTTAGGCAGTTTCATGATACATTCCCTGATAAGCCTAAGGGTCCTCGGAAGAGAGGGGGAGAGGTGGTTGATGTGCTAATTGCGTTAACCCCTGACTTCAGTCTTGTTCCAGGATTTGTTCCTTTCCTGAGGGGGAGAAGCCTGTCAGTTTTGGAAGGCAATTTTCTTTTTGCTTCTTAACTGCCACATATTTTAGCTGGGGAAGTTGGGAGGGGGTTGTTGTTGGAGCGGCAGAAAGTTAGTCATAACAACATTTCGTATTCAAGGACTTTTGCCTGCATCTGATGTAGACTGCCTGAAGATTGTATCCAGTTGAGTGTGAAGAGTTGATTGGAGAATGCAATGAACTTGTGGGTGTGGGGCAGGGCTGTGAACTGTCAACTGGGTGTGGAAAACCTGGAAGCTTTCAGTTTCGGGTTTTCCCAGCTGTGCCAATATGACATCTCTAATAAGTTGGAACTTTGAGGAATCTCAAGCCTCAGAGCTTTATTTCGTTGGGGGTGTTCCTTGGAACCCTGACACCACAGAGGGGGGGGATGCACTGCTCCCCCCATGCCCCGTTTTGAGCTTAGGAGGCCTCCCTGCACTTACTGGGGAGCCAAAATGGGGCACATGGGGACTCCTGGAAGGGGTGGGGAGGGGCGGAGCCAGCCAGCAATTTAGCTACCGGTTTGCCCAAAGCAGCCTGAACCGGCTGAATCCCACCATTACAAATGAATACAGTTACAAATATTGTATAATTCTGCAGAAAAAAGGAAACCTTTCTCTCTTTCATTATCAAGTGTTCAAATAGAGAGAAAAGCCTTTTCCCGGCGAGCGATGGGTTTAAGGAATAAACACGTCTTTTCCCACCTTCAAAGCACAGCCAACATCCCAGCATCCTCCATCCGACAGCTTGTTCGCACTTTTTACCTGCCATTTCCTTCTCTTTCATTTGAAGGGTTACGTCACATTGAAGGATGGTTTTGCTGATGCCTTCCTTGCTCCGGTGGAATCCTTTCAGGATCCTCCATGCCTGGTTGAAAGAAAAGAAAGCATGGCCTGGAGCGATTCAGACACGCCAGCGACGAGAAGGCAGCTTTGTCAAAGCAAGACACTGAAAGAGCTCCCTGGAGGATGACACCACGGATGTGAGGCGGGTGACAAAGTGAACTCTCACACTGAATGGGGGTGTTGTGCCTCGCTCGCCCCCCTCTCCGCAGCCGGGCCCCTCTCATCTCCTGTTATCTCAGCCAGAGACAGATAATAAAGACGAACGGCCTCCAGCCCCCAGTCCTGGCACCATGCCCGGACAAACTGAGCAAATAAACCCCTCCTCCATAGCTGAGAGACTGGGACTGGCTCAAGAACATCCAACTGGTTTCATCCCTAAAGTGGGATTAGAACTCAGGGTCTCTAAATTGTGTTTACTTTTTGGCATAAAAAAAAAAGAAGTTTAAAGTTTTTGCAAGTGATTCTCTACTTCCAATCACTCTGATTTCATCTAAGGTGGGTGGCCAAGGAAAGGAAGGGGAAAAAATTACAGAGGAAGGGAAAAATTGAAGCATATATTTATTTACAGCTCTTCTCCACTACTGTCTTATGTTGTTGTTTTCCACCTACTTGGAATCAGCAGAGAATGACACTTGATGTCCCCACTAAGGATCCTTCTCCTGCTCTTATCGCCTCTCATCCCAGTCACTTGCAGTCCCCTAATTTCCCTCCATGACAGTGGACGGCAAAATGGCCCACAGACCTTCTGTTGCGTTTGTTTTAAGTGTTACAACCGGATGTGCATTGTACCCAAAAGAAATTTCTTGCCACCTATTTCAGGGTTTTAAAGCTGCATGGAAGAACATGGGATTGAATCAGTGGTGAAATCCACGTTTTTTTTTTACTACCGGTTCTGTGAGCGTGGCTTGGTGGGCGTGGCAGAAGGATACTGCAAAATCCCCATTCCCTCCCCACTCCCGAGGGGAGGATATTGCAAAATCCCCATTCCCTCCCCACTCCCGAGGGGATTATATTGCAAAATCCCCATTCCCTCCCCACTCCCGAGGGAAATATATTGCAAAATCCCCATTCCCTCCCCACTCCTGAGGGAAGGATATTGCAAAATCCCCATTCCCTCCCCACTCCTGAGGGGAGGATATTGCAAAATCTCCATTCCCACCCCACTCCTGAGGGAAGGATATTGCAAAATCTCCATTCCCACCCCACTCTGGGGCCAGCCAGAGGTGGTATTTGACGGTTCTCGGAACTGCTCAAAATTTCTGCTACCGGTTCTCCAGAACCTGTCAGAACCTGCTGGATTTCATCCCTGGATTGAATCCTGTAATTTTTCAGGACATTCCAAAGATGGCTTCACAGCACAGCAAACCTTCAAGCGGTCAGTTTCAATACAAGAGCATCGAATGTAGTTATGTGATGGTTGAGTGGGATATAGCATGCATACTCAATTCATTGGGCTAATTAAATGAATTGTTTATTTATTAAATTTCTGCATCTTAAGTGATTCTGGGCAGATTACAAGAGCCAGTATAAACACATGACCGAAACAGAATTAAAAACAAGGTTGAAATCTACTGATCAAAAATGGAAATCAAAGTTAAAACTTTCAGAAATATGAATCTGAACCAGGCGTGTGGAGTTCTGGTTTATGAAGCTCCTGCAGTGAAAATGGGCCCCTCGCCTATCTGGAAACATCATAACACTACTATTAAAGAAAATATTTTAAAATCGAAGCCTGGGGAATTCTGGCAATTGAGGTCCACATTTCTTAAAGTCGCCAAGGTTGAAATACCCTGAACTATATTGCATATTGTCAAGGAAAGCCAAGAAAATTATGCAAAAGGGTTTGAAATGATTGGTTTAATTTGGCCTTCATGTCATATATAAAAAGTAAAGATAAAGATTCCCCTCGCACATATGTGCTAGTTGTTCCTGACTCTAGGGGGGCGGTGCTCATCTCCTTTTCAAAGCCGAAGAGCCAGCGCTGTCTGAAGACGTCTCCATGGTCATATGGCTGGCATGACTCAACACCAAAGGCGCACAGAACGCTGTTCCCACCGAAGGTGGTTCCTATTTTTTCTACTTGCATTTTTTACATGCTTTCAAACTGCTAGGTTGGCAGAAGCTGGGACAAAGAATGGGAGTTCACCCTGTTACACGGCACTCGGGATTCGAACCACTGAACTGCTGACCTTTCGATCGACAAGCTCACTGTCTTAGCCACCGAGCCATTGCATCCTTTTTTTTAACCTTAGGTCATATATAAACCCTCCCAAACATGACTTAATACATCAAGATTAAAACAAACAAACAGAAGCTTAACCTAAAGCCTGAACTCAACTTGTGAGACCCAAGGACGCCTACGAAGCCTTGGCAATGCTAAATCTCAAACTTCTTAAAGAAATTCCCTGAAGTCTGAGAATGATTTTGCACGCTATGAATTTAAATTTATAGAAATAACTCCAGTAAAGAATGCTGCCAGTTTTAGGATGTAAAAGCACTTGATCAGGCAGCCGTTTTCTGGATTAGTTTTGTGATCCATTCCAAAAGTCTTTAAAAATAAAATTTATAAATGAGAAGAACCAATTTGGTTTTTTCAAATCTTCAATTTCCTTTCTGAGCCGGCGGATCTCCTCATTCAGCCGGTCTGTCTCCTTCTTAAAACCTTCCAGTGAAGTCTTTTGTTCCTGCAGACAGAGCAAAAGGCAAAGTTATTAGATTGACGTAATGATTGTCGCAGGCCATGTTCAAAAATGTACCCAATAAAGAAAGAAGGTTCAAGATCTATTTGCCCAGTTCCTGTCAAACACTAACATAACACTAATTGTGTAAAGGGGAAAAACAGGATATTCCCCTTTACACAATTAACCGCACCCCATTAGATCCCTGTAGCTCAGGTCAGTTACTCTCTGTGTCCTGCAGTGATCAATTCATGTGGCTTCTGGACCAGTTAGCATAGGAAATGGGAATTATAGGCTGTCTGTGTCAGAAACCCTCACTCCTCAAAAACTCCAGAAGATTTTTTGCACAATAACTTTAAGCAGGAAAAAAAAATCCTCTTTTCATTTCCTCTTGTTTTTTTATTAACATCTTTGATTTTCTTCTTCCTTGTGCTTCTAATCATAAATTTCTCTCCTTGTTTCCACTGTTGTTTTCTGCATCTTCAGTATTATTGGAGCTATTCTCCACACTGGAGAAATTAAGTCTTAAATAAAGCTCAACGAAGACTGACTTTTGACCGGTGGATCAGTTCTTAGCAAACACACAGTTGGATTTTCTCCAAGACAATCTGTTCCCAACCTGGTCCTTCAATCACTGCTGCAGCTGAGTTCATCCACCTTCCTGTTGGTCCTCTACAGTATCTCTTGCATCCCACATTTTCCAACATTAGAACCTTCTCTAGAGAGCAAGCTCTTTGCATAACATGTTCCCAGTATGATAACTTGACCCTGATCTTTTGAGTCTTGAGTATGAAATCTGAGCTGATTATCTCAATGAAGTTTTTTGTGTGCTTTCTTGTCAGTCCATGGTTTCTCAGGAGTCTTCGATAAATAAATCAGAATAAAGCTGGAAGGGACCTTGGCGGTCTTTGTAATGTATCTTTAAGAGTTTTGGAGGGAAAATAGAGCGGGAAATAGCACGTTGCTGATTGGCTGAAGCCTCCGACTGAACTGTATATAAAGAGGGGTTTTTCCGTTGTGGGTTGCTGGGTTCACTATAAACTAAAGAGCTGTTGTTACTCATCTGGTCTCCTGCCTCGTTATTGCCCAAATCTAACACTGGCGACGAAGGTGGGATCTCGAGGCAGTGAGGTCACCCGAAAGAGCTGAGCTAACCAGGAATACGCGAACCCAGCAAAATAAGGGCTTATAGCAGCGATGTCCAGCTACACACCGCCAGCGCCATTCGACCCAGCTAAAGAAAAATGGGGGTCATACATGGCTCGTTTCGAGTGCTTCCTCGAAGCGAACGAACTCCAGGAAGTCTCCGACAACAGGAAGAGAGCGTACTTCCTAAGCCACTGCAGTTCGGAAGTTTTCGACACCGCAGAGTCGCTTTCGGAGCCAATGCCGGTACAGTCGGTACCGTGGCAAACACTGCAAACGGCACTTCGGGCACACTACGCACCGACGCCCTCAAAGTTCGTCCAACGGTTCGAGTTGAGGCAGCGGGTACAGAGAGAGGGCGAGTCGATCAGTGTGTACATGGCGGCGCTGAGAAAAGCCGTGAACCATTGTGAGTATCGAGACTTGGAAGACGCATTGCTCGACCAGCTCATTTGTGGGGTCAGGGACATCCGTTTGCGACGGCGGCTGCTGTCTAGAAGCAACCTAACACTGGCAGTCGCCTTGGACGAGGCCAGGGCTCATGAGATGTCCACCCAAGCACAAGAAACCCTGCAAAAGCCGATCGCGCCAGGGACTGGGGTGAAAACAACCCCGGTCCACAATGAGGAAGTCCAGGCCGAGGAGGAAGGCGAGGAAGAGGAAGAAGTCTTCCACACCAGGAGGCCAGAGAAAGAAGACCGGGGCGAATGCGCGAGTTGCGGGGGAAAACACCAACGACAATACTGCAAGTTTAAGGATGCGACTTGTCGGCGGTGCAAAAGGAAGGGGCACATAGCGCAGGCCTGTCGAGCGGCCCAACCTTCCCGCCAAAAATTCAAACCGACCAATCAGAGCGCGGGAACAGCGAAGCGGCCCATGATTGGTCAATTCAAAAAAGGCGCGAAGCTTAATTAGACTGCCGTGAGAGTGGGTCAAGCAGCCAAGCGCCTTGAAAAAAAGATTTTTACTAAAACACACATTGAAGGGGTGCCGTGCCGAATGGAAGTGGACACCGGTTCATCGATCACGATCATGTCCTGGGACACTCTCGTAAAAGACTTGCCCGCCATCACGAAGCGCAAGCTGCAACCACAGAAACTAAGGGTACAAGATTACCAAGGAAATCGCATCCCCGTCCGAGGGGTAACGTCTGTCCACGTCAAGTATGGACAGCACAAGAAGACCCTGCCCATCACCGTGGTCGACGGAACCTTGCCGAGCTTGTTGGGACTGGACTGGTTCCGGGCATTGGGCATGGGAGTGACCGGAGTCTTCCGAAACGACGTCGACCTAAAAGACGAACTAATGAAGGAGTTCGGGGACGTCTTCAAAGACTGTTTGGGCAAGCGAGGGACCCCGATCTCCTTTAACCTTGACCCACAGGTTGCCCTATCCGGTTAAAGGCTAGGAGGGTTCCGTTCGCCTAAAGCCCAAAATTGACCGGGAGCTGGACAAACTAGTAAGCCAGGGAATACTAGTGCCAGTTGACCATGCGGCGGGAGACACCCATAGTCACCCCAATCAAACCGGACGGGTCGGTCCGGATTTGTGCTGACTACAAGGCAACGCTTAATAAAGCGTTGCAGAAGAGTGCCTACCCCGTCCCAGTAGTACAACACTTACTGCACTCTTTGGGGCAAGGCCAGGTTTTCGCCAAGCTAGACTTGGCCCAAGCCTATCAGCAGTTACCCATAGATAGCAGCACGGCAGAAGCACAAACAATCGTAACGCACAGGGGTGCTTTTAAATGCACCCGGTTACAGTTTGGGGTTAGTGTGGCTCCAGGGTTATTTCAGAACCTAATGGAGCGGCTATTGCAGGGACTCCCCGGGGTGGTACCGTACTTTGATGACGTACTGGTATCCGCCGACAATCTAGAAGACTTAGGGGTACGGCTGAGAAAAGTTTTGGGCATTTTCCGGTCCGCCGGTCTCAAAGTTAAACTGAATAAATGCCAGATCGGGGTAGGATCCGTGGAATTCCTGGGCTACCGGATAGACAGGGAAGGAATCCACCCCACTGAGAGCAAGGTTAGGGCAATCAGGAAGGCCCCAGCTCCCCAAAACAAAACGGAGTTACAGGCATTCTTAGGTCTGGTCAACTTTTACGCGGTATTTTTGAAAAATAAGGCGACCATAGCCGAACCGCTACACAAATTACTAACAAAGACAGCTGTGTGGTCTTGGGGAAAGGCGGAAGCTAGGGCATTCGAAGCAGTAAAAAACCTTCTGTCTAGCGATAGCCTACTGATTCAATACAATGGCACGCTGCCATTGGTGTTAGTTTGTGATGCATCTCCCTACGGGGTGGGGGCTGTGCTCAGCCATAGGTTACCAAATGGCACAGAAGCCTCTATAGCATTTTACTCCCGAACAATGTCATCGGCTGAAAGAAACTATAGCCAGCTAGATAGAGAAGCCTTGGCCATAGTCTCCGGGGTAAAGAAGTTCCATGAATATGTATTTGGTCGTGACTTCGAAATCGTCACAGACCATAGACCCCTACTAGGTCTGCTGGCAGGCGACCGCCCAACGCCCGTGGCACTTTCGCCTAGACTGACCCGATGGACTATCTTTCTGGCTGCGTATTCTTACAAATTACTGCATCGGCCAGGAAAGGAGTTAGGCATGGACGCTTTGAGCAGATGCCCATTACCAGAGACTATCGAAGACCCCACTCCGGGCACACCGTCCTGCTAATTGACTCTTTGGACTCTGGTCCAGTCACTTCAAGGAGGTGGCTCGGCTTTACAAGGACATTACAATAAGAACTGTAATTGGTTGGGTGCAAAGAGGATGGCCCGCTGTGCCGGGCGAGCGGTTTAAGGAATATGTAAAGAAACGCGGGGAGTTGTCGGCTCAAGGAGGGTGTTTGCTCTGGGGGGATAGAGTGGTGATCCCGGAGAAATTGCGGAAAAAAGTTTTGGAACTCCTGCATGAGGGCCACCCTGGGATCGTGAGAATGAAGGGTTTAGCAAGGAGCTATGTGTGGTGGCCCTTGATGGACACGGAGATTAGTGACAGGGTAGGAAAATGCCAAGCCTGCCAGGAGTCCAGACCACTACCACCAACGGCCCCAACTCGAGAGTGGGAGAAACCCCAGGGCCCATGGTCTAGGATCCACATCGATTTTGCCGGCCCCTTCCACGGGCAAACATTCCTAGTGGTAGTCGATGCCTATTCCAAATGGCTGGAAATCATTCTTATGAGATCCATGACAGCCGAGGCCGTAATCTCAGTCCTTCGGCGCCTATTTGTAACCCACGGGTTACCCGACACCCTAGTTTCCGACAACGGTCCGCAATTCACAGCGACCCTATTTGAGGGGTACTTGGCGGAAGAGGGCATCCGGCATGTCCTCTCGGCGCCTTTCCACCCCTGCGACGACGGCCTTGCAGAACGCGTTTCGTTCGGGCGCAAAGGAAGCATTGTCCAGAATCAGGCCAGGCGATTGGCAATTAAAAATTGACACCTTCCTAGCAGTACAACACAGAACCCCCTGTGTAGCAACTGGCTGCAGCCCAGCAGAGCTACTGATGGGGAGGAAGCTTAGGTGCCCGTTAGACCGGTTAAACCCAAACTACACCCCAGACGGGTACAAAGGGACACACGGTAAAACAAGAGAAATGACAGTGGGAAGTCCAGTATGGGCACACAATTACGGAGAAGGCCCAAATTGGGTAAAGGGGACAATCCTTGAAACAACCGGGCCCAAATCGTATCTGGTAGAGATAGAGGATGGCGGGTTTGGAAGCGCCACATAGACCAATTAAGGAAAAGAACAACCATAAATCCAGAAACAGAGAAACAGGCCCTGACTATCCAATGTTTGAATCCACAGCTAACTCAAACCCGGGCAAGCTGGACTTATCTGAGTTAGATGAGGTCCAGCGACACCAACCGGTCCCTCCTGAAGAAAGCAGGGACGACTCTGCAAATAATCCAGGGCCGGATGGCCTAGAGGAGGAGCTGAGAGGAACAAACAGTCCCTCCGGCCAGCTCGACTCACTCCCAGAGAATGAATTGCGCAGGTCCGAAAGAGTTAGGAGACGCCCAGTCTACTTGCGTGACTACGTAGAGAAATAAGATGCTAATTTCATGTAAATAGGGGTAAAATGTTTTCTGGGAGGGAAGGAGTGTAATGTATCTTTAAGAGTTTTGGAGGGAAAATAGAGCGGGAAATAGCACGTTGCTGATTGGCTGAAGCCTCCGACTGAACTGTATATAAAGAGGGGTTTTTCCGTTGCTGGGTTGCTGGGTTCACTATAAACTAAAGAGCTGTTGTCACTCATCTGGTCTCCTGCCTCGTTATTGCCCGAATCTAACAGTCTTCTAGTCCAACCCCCTGCTCAAGCAGGAGACCCTATCCCATTTCAGACAAGTGGCTGTCCAGTCTCTTCTTAAAAACCTCCAGTGATGGAGCACCCATGACTTCTGGAGGCAAGCTGTTCCACTGGTTAATTGTCCTCACTGTTAGAAAATTTCTCCTTGGTTCTAAGTTGGATTTCTCCTTGATTAGTTTCCATCCATTGTTTTTTGTCCTGCCTTCTGGTGCTTTCGAAAATAAATTGATCCCCTCTTCTTTGTGGTGTCCCCTCAAATACTGGAATACTGCTATCATGTCACCCCTGGTCCTTCTTTTCTCTAGACTGGCCATATCCGATTTCTGCAACCGGTCTTCATATATTTTTGTCTCCAGGCCTTTAATCATCTTTGTTGTAATTCTTTGCACTTTTTCCAAAAGTAAAAGCTATACAGCTAGTTGTCACTTGCCGACCACAATTTGGACCAGCAACACTGTTACTAAGTGGCACAGTCATTAAGTGAGACAGCACATGACTGTACTGACCTAGGATGTCAACTCAGGTTGCAGTTGTTAAGTGAATCACTGCAGGATGTTAAGTGTGACTTCCTACTGGCTTCTCCCTTGACTTTGCTTATCAAACATTGGCTGTGAAGGTTGCAAATGGCAGTCACATTTCTGCAGGATGTTGCAACTGTTCTAAATATATATTCAAATTGCAATAACATGACCATGGTGGTCTTGTGATACCCACAATTTCAAGGACCAATTATATATCTTCTTTTCTTGGGAGGTAATATTAAATAATTGCTGAATGAACCGTTGGTAAGCAAGGACTACCCGTGGCCTTCATTCTTCAAGACTTTGCTTAAAGACCTATGTGATAACTCTGGAGTGCTATGAAGAACGTGGCGGCAACAAACATGGCAGCCAGGACAAGCGAGCGGCAACCGGGGACCGGTTCAGGGTGTGGCCAGTCAGCAATTACTAACGGTTCTCCGAACTAGCCGAAATTACCACTACCGGTCCTCCCGAACCGGTGCAAACCGGTAGCAACCCACCACTACTATGAACTGTTGTAACTAGTTCTGTTCTTCCTTGCTGTTTCACAGCACATCCTCCTGACCATAGAAACCTTTAAGATGCTCCCTCTTTCACTGATTCCATAATTTGCTTTCTTTACATAGTCCCCCTGACTTTCAAACTTACCCATGCAAATAAATGTATTTCAACCTCCTCAAAATGACTTAAAGTGGAGAGGATGTGACAAAACCAAGAAGGAGGCACTTGTGATACCTTGTCCTAAATCTATTGCTTTTCAGTTTTGGAAGTCTGGATGTTTGTTAACATCCTACCATTCAACTACAGCAAACCCTTGCTGAGATTGTAGCATTACCTCGCATTCCCTTTGGATGATGATTTTCTCATACTCTTCTTTTATCTTTTTCCTTTCTTCCTCCATCTTCTCCTTTTGCTCCTGAAGGTTCATCTCATAACTCTGCTTCAGGTCCTCCAACATCTGTTTGAGCGTTTCTATTTCCTGCTTCTGAACCTCTTGGTCTTGTTCTTTGGCTTTGGGGGGGAAAAGCAAACAATTGCAGGTGATGTGCAAGGTGATAGGCAAATAATGCAATAAATAAGTAGATTAGGCATAGAGGCAGTCCTTGCTTAATTATAGGTAACTGGGGTCGGAATTTCCATCATTAAGCCACTCAGTCATAAACTACAATATCATGTCACTGTGCTGTTTGTGACAACAGTTCCATTTCGCCACCATTAAGCGAATCTTGCACCATCATGTGTTTTGATATCATATAGACCAGGGGTCTCCAACCTTGTTCCCTTTAAGACTTGTGGACTTCAACTCCCAGAGTTCCTCAGCCAACTTTGCTGGCTGAGGGACTCTGGGAGTTGAAGTCCACAAGTCTTAAAGGGAACAAGGTTGGAGACCCCTGATATGGACCACAGTAGCAACTTCCTGTGCTATTCCACTCACACAAACACACACACCACAGGTGGTAGGAATCTTTATTAAGGCTTCCAAGCCTGAATTAGTATTCCCCAGCAATTCCCTGTGCCAGCACAAGCTCAACCTCAGGCTACTCAAAAGAAGCCAACATTAGTCCTCAAGGCAAGGCAAGTCCTGTTCACTAGACAAAAGCAAGTTCACAAGCCAAAGACAAGGCCACAAGGCAAGGGCAAGGCTGAGCTAAATAAACTGCTTTCTGGTACAGCTCATCAAGAAGGCCGAGACTGCCTCCTTGTGAGAATTCTGGCTGACCTTCTTTGTGCCTGCCTCCTCTCAGCCCTGTGTGCTCTTGGATCTGGAAGAGGAGATAGTTCTTCATCTCCACTGAGCAAGTGCAGCTGTGTGCCCTCTCCACCCGAAGCGCTGCAGCTGTGTCTCTCCTGTCTCTAGCTCAGTGGCTGTTTGTCTGGTTGCTTCCCTGTGCTCAGTCCCTCCATTCCTGACTCAGCCCTCAGCTGTCGGCCCTCCTCCGAACTAGCATCTGGAGAAGTGTCTGCGGAAGTGTCCATGGAATCATCACACTTCCTGCTGGCTTCCCCATTGACTTTACTTGTTGGAAGCCAGCAGTGACGGTCGCAAATGGTGATCACCTGATGACAGGAAACGTTGAACACCATAATTGCAGGAAGCAGTCATAGGTTCTAATTGTTCAGCGCTGTCTGGAGTACACATTTCCCACCTGACTACAGTGAGAGCGTTTGGAATTTGGACAAGACAGGGTTTTATTTATTTTTTTATTTTATGTATTTATTTATTTTGTCACAACAGTATATATAAGCATAAGCATGAAAGTAACTATATAATATATAAGCATATATATCTATATCTATAAGCATAAGCATGCAATAACTATATTGATTGGATATAATGAAAGAAAACAATAGGACAGGAACGGTAGGCATGCTTGTGCTCTTATGCAAGCCCCTTTCGGACCTCTTAGGAATGGGGTGAGGTCAGTAGTAGACAGTTTTTGGTTAAAGCTTTGGGGATTTTGAGAAGAGACCACAGAGTCAGGTAGTGCATTCCAAGCATTAACAACTCTGTTACTGAAGTCTATTTTCTGTAATCGAGATTAGAGCGGTTCACATTAAGTTTAAATCTATTGTTTGCTCTTGTATTGTTGTGATTGAAGCTGAAGTAGTCTTCGACAGGAAGGACATTGCAATAGCTGATTCTATGAGTTAAACACAGGTCCTGTCGAAGGCGGCGGAGTTCTAAGTTTTCTAAACCCAAGATTTCAAGTCTGGTGGTTGTAGGCTGCTGTGGGGAAATTACAAAGTTATTGTAAAAAAGAAAAAAAATACATGAATATTTTAGAAAAGATAATTATTTCTCCAAGAATCCTCTTTTTTTTTCCCAAAAAAAAAATCTTAAAACATGGGTGAGATATGATTGGATCAGGACCTTCATGATGCTATCCTTCATAAGGTCCCAGGCACTGCTGCGCAGCATTTTGCAATCTGCTTATTGGGCTATAAACGAATGCAGTTATAAATATTGGATAATACTGCAGGAAAAGGAAAACCCTCCCTCTTTCATAGCCAAGTGTTTTCCCAATGAGCGATGGGTTTAAGGATAAACAACTCTTTTCCCACCTTCAAAGCAGAACCAACATCTCAGCTTCATCTGACAGCTTGTTCACACCTTTACCTGCTATGATTTTGCTGAAGGTTTCCTTGCTCTGGAGGAATTCTTTCAGGGTGTTCTCTACCTGATTGAAGGGAAAAAGAAGAGAATAACCTGGAGCAGTATAGAGTTGCCAGCGATACGAAGCAAGACACTGAATGATCTCTCTGGAAGATGACAATATGGCTGTCAAATGGGTGACAAAGTGACATCTCATGATGAATGAGGGAAATTTGCCTGCCTGAAGAAGCAACTAACTCTGTTATTCTGAGTGACAAAATGGCATCTGATGCCAAATGGATGAGACTGGGCTCCCTGGAGCTCTTCAAAATAACATTTTTGAATGCCAGAGCTCAGTCTTGGGGCCAGAGAGGGGTGCAGTGATGGGAATTTCACCCAAAATCACCAAATTTGATTCAAAATCACAAAATGTCCCTCACATCCTGAACATAAACTGTTTCAACTCCTACCCTCAAAACGACGCTATAGAGCACTGCACACCAGAACAACTAGACACAAGGACAGTTTTTTCCCGGAGGCCATCACTCTGCTAAACAAATAATTCCCTCAACACTGTCAAACTATTGACTAAATCTACACTACTGTTAATCTTCTCGTTTCAATCACCAATCTCTTTCCACTTATGACTGTATGACTGTAACTTTTATTTGCTATCATTAAGGGTTAAATTGTAACTTATGACCATCATTTGTGTTGTAAATGTTGTACCTTGATGAAGGTATTTTTTCTTTTTCTTTTTATGTTCTTTTTATGTTCCTTTTATGGAGCATATGCACCAAAACAAATTCCTGTGTGTCCAATCACACTTGGCCAATAAATTCTATTCTATTCTATTCTATTCTAAATGGCTTGGAACACCCTTTCTTCCATTCACACGCCTGTTATCAAGATCAGTAGGGAAATGTGCGAATGGGTTCTCCACAATTTTTATCTGGGGGAAATTTGGAAAATTAAAATGATTCAAGTTTAGCCAACTTGACATTTATATAACGTGTTGGAATTTAGTCAATGTTCTAAGGTTTATCTATCACTCCATTTGTCCTTGTTGTTTTCAACTGGATTTTAATAGTTCTTGGTTTGCATATGCTTTGCTATCTCAGATTGATTATTTTTGTAGATACATACGTCGCCACCGTCACCGCCTTGTTTTTCGGGCCGGTCAAAGCTGCTCGGAAGGCAGCTGCCCCAGCCTATCCTTGCTACTTAAGAGGAGGCAGGAAAAGGTCAGGCAAGTGGTCTCCTTCTCAGCCTGAAACACACAGGGCACGCACCGTCTCCTCGCAGAAGATCCCAGTGCCACGAGGTACATGTGCCTCTTTGCTTGAGGCCAAGAAGAAGGAGAAGACTTGGCTGAACTTTTCTGCCTCCCTCTCTTCTGACACTGGCCAGGCAGGTGAGCAGCCTCCTGACCAGTGGGGCAAGTGTACTACCAGTGGGGCCGTGCTAGCTGGGAGATTGCTGTCTCTCCCCCTGGCCGGGAACATATTCAAATAATTTGACAACCGGTTCTGTGGGCGTGGCTAGGTGGTCATGTGACTGAGTGAGTGTGGCCAATGACATCACTCACAGCAAGGTGCTGCCCACCTTGCCGTGAGTAATGTCAAGTTGACCATGCCCACCCAGTCACATGTCCACCTAGCCACGCCCACAGAACCGGTTGTTAAACTATTTGAATCCCACCACTGCCTATAACCCAACTACAGCAAACTGTTGCTGAGATTGTAGTGTTACCCTGCATTCCTTTTTGATGGTTTTCTTAAATTCTTTTTTTATCTGTTCCTTTTCTTCCTCCATCTTCTCCTTTAGCTTCTGAAGGTTCATCTCATGACTCCGCTTCTGGTCCTCCAATGTCTGCTTCTGGTCCTCCAACATCTGCTTCTGGTCCTCCAACATCTGCTTCTGGTCCTCCAACTTCTGCTTCTGGTCCTCTAACGTCTGCTTCTGGTCCTCCAAAGTCTGCTTCTGGACCTCCAACTTCTGCTTCTGGTCCTCCAACATCTGCTTCTGGTCCTCCAACTTCTGCTTCTGGTCCTCCAACCTCTGGTTCTGGTCCTCCAACTTCTGCTTCTGGACCTCCAACTTCTGCTTCTGATCCTCCAACCTCTGGTTCTGGTCCTCCAACGTCTGCTTCTGGTCCTCCATCGTCTGCTTCTGGTCCTCCAACTTCTGCTTCTGGTCCTCCAACCTCTGGTTCTGGTCCTCCAACGTCTGCTTCTGGTCCTCCAACGTCTGCTTCTGGTCCTCCAACTTCTGGTTCTGGTCCTCCAACCTCTGGTTCTGGTCCTCCAACTTCTGCTTCTGGTCCTCCAACGTCTGCTTCTGGTCCTCCAACTTCTGCTTCTGGTCCTCCAACGTCTGCTTCTGGTCCTCCAACGTCTGCTTCTGGTTTTCCAACTTCTGCTTCTGGTCCTCCAACTTCTGCTTCTGGTCCTCCAACGTCTGCTTCTGGTCCTCCAACGTTTGCTTCTGGTCCTCCAACTTCTGCTTCTGGTCCTCCAACCTCTGGTTCTGGTCCTCCAACTTCTGCTTCTGGTCCTCCAACGTCTGCTTCTGGTCCTCCAACTTCTGCTTCTGGTCCTCCATCGTCTGCTTCTGGTCCTCCAACTTCTGTTTGAGCATTTCCATTTCCTGCTTCTGGACCTCTTGTTCTTGTTCTTTGGCTTTGGGGGGGAAAAGCAAACAATTGCAGGTGATGTGCAAGGTGATATGCAAATAATGCAATAAATAAGTAGATTAGGCATAAAGGCAGTCCTTGCTTAATTATGGTAACTAATAATGGCAATAAGTTTATTGTAAAAAAGAAAAAAAATACATGAATATTTTAGAAAAGATAATTATTTCTCCATGAATCCTCTTTTCTAAAAAATAATCTTAAAACATGGGTGAGATATGATTGGATCAAAATCTTCATGATGCTGTCCTTCATAAGGTCCCAGGCACTGCTGCTCAGCGTTTTGCAATCTGTTTATTGCAGTTCAGATAGTCCTTGACTTACGAACACAATTGGAACCATAATTTTTCTTACTAAGTGAGATGGTTGTTAAGTTCTCTGGAATGAACTCCCCCCTGGCCTACGTCAAGTGCCTGATCTTCGGACCTTCCGTCGTGAGCTAAAAACATATTTATTTACTCAAGCGGGACTAGCATAATAGTTTGATTTTATATTGGGGTTTTATTAATATTTTAAATTTTAAATTCATTTTTAACTATCAGCCGTTTAGTAATTGCTATATTTTAATTTCTTTTAATTGTATATATCTTGTATTTTATTTCTGGCTGTACACCGCCCTGAGTCCTTCGGGAGAAGGGCGGTATAAAAATTTAATAAAATAAATAAATAAATAAATAAGTGACCCATGCCTGATTTTATGACCTTTTCTGACATGGTTGTTAGACTGTCTACAAAATCTTCAAAACATGAGTGTGATATATTTGGATCAGCTCCTTTATGAGATTCTGGGTTCTCAGCATTTTGCAATCCATTTATTGGGCTATAAATGAATGCAGTTATAAATATTGGATAATACTGCAGGAAAAGGAAAACCCTCCCTCTTTCATAGCCAAGTGTTTTCTCAATGAGCGATGGGTTTAAGGATAAACAGGTCTTTTCCCACCTTCAAAGCAGAACCAACATCCCAGCATCATCTGAAAGCTTGTTGACACCTTTACCTGCTATTTCCTTCTCCTTCTCTTGAAGGCTCATGTCACTTTGAAGGATGGTTTTGCTGATGTTTTCTTTGCTCTGGAAGAATTCTTTCAGGATCTTCCCTGCCTGGTTGAAGGGAAAAAGAAGAGAATAATCTGGAGCGATATAGAGTTGCCAGTGATACGAAGGAAGCTTTACCAAAGCAAGACCTCTGGGGCCTCTGGTGGCTCAGACTGCTAAGACAGTCTGTTATTAACAGCAGCTGCTTGCAATTACTGCAGGTTCAAGTCCCACCAGGCCCAAGGTTGACTCAGCCTTCCATCCTTTATAAGGTAGGTAAAATGAGGACCCAGATTGTTGGGGGCAATAAAAGATGACTTTGTAGATCATATACAAATGGTTGAAGACTATTGCTTAACATAGTGTAAGCCGCCCTGAGTCTTCGGAGAAGGGCGGGATATAAATGCAAATAATTAAAACAAAAAGACACTGAATGATATCTCTAGAAGATGACAATACGGCTGTCAAATGGGTGACAAAGTGACATCTCATGATGAATGGGGGAAATTTGCCTTCCTGAAGAAGCAACTAACTCTGTTATGCTGAGTGACAAAATGGCATCTGATGCCAAATGGATGAGATTGGGCTCCCTGGAGCTCTTCAAAATAACATTTTTGAATGCCAGAGCTCAGTCTTGGTGCCAGTGATGGGAATTTCACCCAAAATCACCAAAACTGGGTTGGAACGCCATTTCTTCCATTCACACGACTGTTATCAAGATCGGAAACAATACTGTATCTTGTAGGGAAATGTGGGAATGGGTTCTCCGCAATTTTTATCTGGAGGAAATTTGGAAAATTAAAATGATTCAATTTTAGCCAACTTGACATTTATATAATTTGTTAACATTTAGGCAATGTTCTAAGGTTTATCTTTCACTCCATGATACGTATTTCTGACAGCTGCAGCATCCTGGAGTCCTGTGACCTTCCCAGATGGCTTCTAATAAGCAAAATCAATGGTACCTATTTATCTACTTGCATTTGCATGCTTTCAAACTGCTAGGTGGGCAGGAGCTTGGGCAAGGACAGGAGCTCGCCCATTGCGTGGCGCTTGGGTCTCAAACCCAGGCAGACAACTTTCCAGCTGACAAGGTCAGTGTCTTTAACCACTGAGCCACCACGCCCACTTATATGTTAGCTGCCTCCTTTTCCCAACAGCTCTCTCAAACGTTACAGTTCCTGGCCTAACAGAATTACAAAAGCCTTCGCGATTATTCGTTCAGCAACCCTCATCATTTTGTACCATTACTCCTTTCTCAGGTTTCTCCAAGAATTCTTTCTCCACTTTTTGGAGGTCATTAAGAAATTCCTGGTGGCCACCAGCTCGGGCATAGCTTCCGTTCCTGATGTTCCACTCCAAGCCTTCAGATAGTGAGCTTAATAAAGCTGAACAGATTTCAGAAGATTTCAACTCATTTTTGCTGCAGTACTCTTCCTTTTTGCTCTCCACAGTTTTCTGTTAGGAATAAAACATAACAAAGCAAGAGATGACAAAGAAATCCATGTTTCTACATTGTATACATGTGGTTGGTCTCCAATGATTAAACAGACCTTTATCACAGTGGCGAAATCCAATTTTTTACACTACCGGTTCTGTGGGCGTGGCTTGGTGGGCGTGGCAGGGGAAGGTTACTGCAAAATCTCCATTCCCACCCCACTCTAGGGCCAGCCACAGGTGGTATTTGCCGGTTCTCCAAACTACTCAAAATTTCCGCTACCAGTTCTCCAGAACCTGTCAGAACCTGCTGGATTTCACCCCCTGCTTTATCACAATTTGAAATGGCAGATGCTCTTCCTTCAATTTAACCAAAGCAGTGTTTCTTCATTGCAACCGGGCTTTAAGAGGTGTGGACTTCAACTCCCAGAATTCCCCATCCAGCATTGGTAGCTGTGGAATTCTGGGAACTGAAGTCCACATGTCTTAAAGCTACATTTATTTATTTATTTTATTTTTTATTTATTTTATTTCTTTTTGTCACAACAGTATACACAAACAATTGTCATAGATAAAACAACATTTCTTGAAGAAAATATATATATATATAAGTAAAAAAAATATGCATCAACTATATTAATTTGATATAATGAAGGGAACAATAGGACAGGAACGGTAGGCACTATTGTGCTCTTATGCACGCCCCTTATAGTCCTCTTAGGAATGGGGTGAGGTCAATAGTAGATTAATTAATTAATTCTTAATTAAGAATTAAGGATTCTTAATTCTTAGAACAGGAATGTATTTGTCAAAAGAGGCTGATGATGACATTCCTTGAAATCCTCTCAATCCTCCTGGAGTTTCCTGCCCATAGCCACTTGTCTGGAATTGTATAAGGTCTCTTGCTTGTGAAGGGGGTTAGAATAGAAGACCTCTGAGGTCCCTTCCAAGTCTGTTATTGTGTTTTGTTCCTTCAGGGCAAACCAAACAAAATGCTATATATCCCCCAATGTGTTGACTAAGAACATATTCTTTTCTAAAATATTTTATTAAACTTTATTGTAAGATGGAAATGCGGAAATAAACAAATGTTTAAAAAGTTGAAGAAGGAAGAGGAAAAGTACAGAGAGAAAGTGGCTTCCAACTTTACTCACTGCAGTACAATTAAAAATATATATCTCTTTTTGTTTCACATTTCAAGAAATTTCAAGTCATTTGTATAACAACTTCATTCACCATCAAAATTTAGAAGCAAAGTTTCATTAATTTTTCAATTTTGAGCAAAAAATGTCCAGAAGCATTTTCCACGTAGAAACAAAACGAGAACTGTTTTTCTGTTTAATTAAAA
Organism: Ahaetulla prasina; assembly: GCF_028640845.1. Classification (NCBI taxonomy): domain Eukaryota; kingdom Metazoa; phylum Chordata; class Lepidosauria; order Squamata; family Colubridae; genus Ahaetulla; species Ahaetulla prasina. The sequence goes on along the minus strand of NC_080548.1, from coordinate 27,252,724 downwards.
CAGTTTTGCCACTTCTGACAATTTCGTATTTTCTGTATTCTTATAAATACAGAAAATACTGGAGGTTAAGGTACAAGGACCAATGAATATTGTCTATGAAGGTTGGTATCTTATGATTACCTACCATGAATTCCTGCTGAAACTGACGTGTATCATCCTTAAAGGCACGACCCGTGAACTTCTCAAGGGCTTGCTCTTCACATTTTTTGTGTACGTCCAGAAGTTCCTGGAGAGTCTCAGTGGGTAGCTCCAAGCTTTGCTCCATCAGTTGCTCATAGTGAGCAACAGCTTCCTGCACGGCTGCCCTGTTCTCAGTGTCAGCCAAGGCCAAGACTGCGTTCTCCAGGCAGGGAACGTTCCCACTGGAGATAGTATCCACATAGGTCTCGACCAATTTTGCCAACACTGCATAGAGAAAAATAATACAGATTGTTGGACAATCAGCCAAACATATTCAGTATCTCTGTTCATTGTGGAGCAGACTCAAGAATTTAAGGCATCTCGCCCCAACGTGCTTACCAATATCATCTACAGAGCTTCTCAGTCATCCAGGTCATGGTTGTCCCCAAGGTGCTTTTTCGAAAGGCAAGTAGATTTTCTTGGTTTTTCCTTGAAGATGTTTTGCTTCCTCTTGTTCATTGAACTGAACTGAACTGAAGAAGCTTCTTGGATGAGAAACAAAACATCTTCAAGGAAAAACCAAGGAAGTTCAGTTGAAAAAGCACCTTTGGGATATGCTTGCCAGTTGGGATGGATGCCATGCAACCTGGAATAGTATGGAATTTATGAAGCATACTACATGCAAATCTTCCAGACTTAACAATTGTTGATAAGAAAGACAAAAAAGTTTGGATAGTTGATGTGGGAGTATCATGGACATAGCAAAATAGAAAAGAAAGAACTGGAGAAGATAACAAAATACCAAGACTTGTAAACAGAGATAGAACAACTATGGCAAAAGTAAGCAAAGATGGAACCAATAGTAATAGGTCCATCGGGTGCAAACCCAAAACAACTGGAGCACCACTTGAACACCATCAGCATTGACAAAATCCCCATCAGTCAATTGCAAATGGCAGTTTTACCCGGACCAGCTTACAACCCAAGACGATACCTTTAACGTCACCAAACATGCACATCTGCCTATCCCAGGTCCTTAAGGACTTGATAGGTGGACAAAAATGCCAAATCCAGTGTAAACATCTCAGCTCAGTATAGAACCAAGCATCATAATAACGGAGCTAGAAGGACTCACAGTTCCCAGTGACAACATGCCCGCCTGGTAGAGTCTTTTCTTCAGATTTTTCATAGATATGATGACAGAATTTCTTTGCTTGCTCCACAAAACCTTTGTGCAGCTGATCATCCGCCATCTGTTCCACATTGCGTAAGTCCTCAGGTGTAGTAGGGCAATAAAAGGTGAAGCACTTCCGGGTGGGGAAGAACTGTTGGATGCATTTCCGTGGTAGATTGATTCTCTGCTCATTCTTATCGCTACCTAGAAAGCAACATGTCTATATTGTAGGTCAATCTGAATTGCATCTGCCAGTGGGCACTTCACTGGGGAAAGATCCCATCCCTATTAATTAGCACTATTTAATTGTGATCCTTATGAAGTGCAGGCATCTTCTCTTCCTTTGTCCACCCTCCCTCTCTTTTAGAGGCCACAAATCTATAATGTGAGTTTTTCTTGTTTTCAAATCAGTGATTTTGAATAATAAATAGAGATGATTCAAAATCACTGATTAAATAAACACACTGCACTGTGATCTACCCAGAGGGATTAGTGGAAAGGCAATCTCATTTTACAATGCCCTGTAGTCGGGTAAAATGGCAGATTCTCTGCCATTAATGGCATTAATGCGATCTACGATTTCTTGGTTTCTAGTCTGGTGGCTTCATTCTAGACCCAAAAGGTTTTGGTGAGTCTTTTTCTTCTTGAAGTCTATTCTGGTCCTCTCTAAAGAAGGAAAATTTAGGCCCAAATGGCTCCTATTCCTTACCCAAATGACCACATAGATCTTCACACTGAATTTGTGATCAGTACCTTTTTTTAATTTCAGAGCATCTTCGAGATATTCATCCTCCGTAATGGGTTGCCCATCCCGTTCCAGCTGCAGTGCGAAATCTCGCACCGCCCAGACAAAGCTTGGGAAGAAGTCGACAAATTCAGAAGAGTTGTCTGTATCTCCAGGAATGGAGGAAGCCTTTGCCTTGATATGTTCAGACAGCTCCGTCACAAAACTGTTGGCCCAGTTTAGGAATCAAACCGTGCACTTCTACAGTGAATAAACAGGATGGTCTTGAAGGATGGAGAGAAAAACCATCAAATAAATGAAACTTAGAGCAGGCCAATAAAGGAGACTGCAAAAATGCCTCAGATAGCTCCCACCTCAATTCTTGAGAAGATAAAAGACAGTGGAAAGGAAGGGCATTTAGACTGTCGTGATCGTGTAACTATAGCTGTTCTAATAAAAGTAGTTTTAGGTCTACATGGTGTCTGATCCTTACTCTGATCTACCTGATAGGGCTGATATAAAACAAACAAACATGAAACTGTGAAAAGCCCAGTTCTGTCTCTACCACAAAGCCAGATATGGTCAAGTAAGGAGAAGCGTATGTCTTAGTTGGTTCCTAAAAGCTACTTATTTGAAATTATATTTATTTGCCACAATTCTTTTCTTAATGTTGACTGTTGTGTATTCATTCTACAGGTGATGCAGCACAACACTAAAAGACTAGTTTCTCTTCAATCATTATTTATTAAAATATAGATAACAGTATATAGATATAATATAATTAACATATGGCTAAAGTTAGCCATAGATTTCTCTCTTTTCTGTACTGTGAAGGAGACTAAGTGCCAGAGAGAGTAAGTGCCAGAGAGTAAGTAGTCAAAGACTACTTCAGCTTCAACCACAACAATACACGAGCACACAATAGATTTAAACTTAAAGTGAACCGCTCCAATCTTGATTGTAGAAAATATGACTTCAGTAACAGAGTTGTTAATGCCTGGAACGCACTACCTGACTCTGTGGTCTCTTCCCAAAATCCCCAAAGCTTTAACCAAAGACTATCTACTATTGACCTCCCCCCATTCCTAAGAGATCTGTAAGGGGTGTGCATAAGAGCACCAGCATGCCTACCGTTCCTGTCCTATTGTTCCTTTTGGTTGTATCCAATTCGTATGGTTATTTCATGCTTATACTTATATATATTGTTGTGTTTGACAAAATAAATAAATAAAATAAATAAATAAATATATCTCGGCGCTTCTGAAAGATTTCTGAAAGAATCAAAAAATGCCAGATTAATTTTAGGGTAGGATTGATTGATGAGAGAGAAATCATTTTGAATATATTGAATTATTTAAAATGAAACTTTCTTCTTTTTTCTCGCTTCTTTTTCTCTTTTTCTTAGTCTATATTTATTTTTCTTAATCTTTTACCTCGTTTCTTAAACTTCTTATAGTTTCTTATCCCCTTCCATAAAAAAAAACACACAACCAAAATTATCCCTGTTGAAGAGCAATGTGGTTCTAATAATAAACTTCACCTATCCATTGCCTCAATCCATTTCTGTGTCTGTACAATACCCCAAAATGTAATATAGTCAACATTCAATCTAATCAAGGTTAGTGTGCTGGGGAATCGCAGTGGATGAGTTTGGAAATTATGTAGACAAGGACAGTGGTGGAATTCAGCCAGTTCGCACCACTTCGGGAGAACCGGTTGTTAACTTTCTGAGCAGTTTGGCAAACTGGTTGTTGGAAGAAATCATTAGGGCAGAGAACTGGTTGTAGGGCAGAGAAGTGGTTGAATCCCACCACTGGACAAGGATGTTCCTATTTATTTATTTATTTATTTATTTATTTATTTATTTATTTATTTATTTATTTATTTATTTATTTATTTATTTTATTTGTATACCGCCCTTCTCCCGAAGGACTCAGGGCAGTTCACAGCCAGTAAAAAACACAATACATACAATACAAATTAAAAACTATATAAAAACTGATTCAATAATCAATAATCAGTTGCCTCTGTGGCTCAGGCTGGTAAAACAGTCTGTTATTAACAGCAGCTGCCTGCAATTACTTGCAGGTTCAAGTCCCACCAGGCCCAAGGTTGACTCAGCCTTCCATCCTTTATAAGGTAGGTAAAATGAGGACCCAGATTGTTGGGGGCTATAAGTTGACTTTGTATATAATACAAATAGGATGAAGACTATTGCTAACATAGTGTAAGCCACCCTGAGTCTGCGGAGAAGGGCGGGGTATAAATGTAATTTTTTTTAAAAAATGGCCTAAAAATTTTAAATACAGTTTAAAACGCCGTTTAAAACCCTGAAAGCTGCCTCACTCCAAATCTCATTGCACAGAGCAACAGAGCTATTCTTGAGAAGGATACTGAAGCTTCTCCAGGGCAAACTGATCAATGATACCCACAGTGTTGTAGACCAGGGTGCTGCTCAGCAACACGGCCAAAGCGAAGATCCAGGTATCATTTTCATCACTACCCTAAAGGAGGACAAAAATAAGTTATCATCTGTTTCTGACTTCTGCTGAGGATATCTATGTGTATCAGAAGGTAACTTCTTACAAGAATAAAATACCATTCATTCACCAGCCAAGAATACATTAACTACAGTCGCAGGGTGCTGGGAGTTGTAGTTTAGGAAAATTTGAGGCCGTGTATTGTGGGAGTTTCAAATCACAGTTGGGGAGGGGTGCATACAAGCAAGTCTGGTTTCCCACATTTATTTGCCTTGTCAAAAGCCCCTGGGACTCTACAACTATGGAAAATACATGCCAGTTGCCAAGCTCCTAAATTTTGATCACGTAACCATGGTGGTGCTGTGATGGTTGTAAGTGCGACACTTTTTCAGTGCTGCTGTAACTTCAAACAGGCGCTAAATGAATATTTGTCAGTCAAGGACTACCTGCAGTGGTGGGATTCAGCCAGTTCGCACCTATTCAGGAGAACCGGTTGTTCACTTTCTAAGCAATTCGGAGAACCGGCTGTTGGAAGAAATCTTATTTTTTTCCCCCACTTTACAGGGCTAATCCTGTAAGGAAGGCAGGAAGGAAACATTCTGGTGGTGTTTCTAGCCTAATCTTTATTGCCCTGCTTGCAGAAACTGCCTCTCTGGCTAACCCTTATTACATTGTAAGAGCTAAGGCGAAGTGCTCATTGACGTGAGTGACGTTGATTTGGCCACGCCCACACGGTCACATGACCACCAAGCCACGCCTACCCAGCTGGTCATTAGGGCAGAGAACCAGTTGTTAAATTATTTGAATCCCACCGCTGACTACCTGTAAACAGATATCCCATCAGTGTGGTATTTTATACAAAGAAATACAGAAATACAAACTCACCTTTTCCACATCACCTAACCCCTCAGTATCCAGCAGGACAAGGGTTTGGTTAGGCCTGTCCGGATGGGGAACGCACCACATCCAAATTCCTTTTGTTTTAGCTTTCACTGTGGAGCCCAAAGGGAAACCTACAAATGGAAAAAAAGGCAGTGGTGGGATTCTGCCGGTTCTAGGCGGTTCGGCCGAACCGTTTGTTAAATTGGTGGCTCACCCCGCCCCTTGCCCCTCCCCTCCCCACCACTACTTACTGGCCTCCGAGCACACCAGGGGTGGTTCGGACCAGATTCGGGAATCTGGTCGTGATCATGGCGGGTGGTTCAGAGAACCGGTAGCGATGGCGACACGAGGCTCCGCCCACCCGCCCGGTTGTGTTTTTTAAATAATGTGTTTTTATTGTTTTACTACTGGTTCTCTGAACTGGAAGTTAAAAATGCTTTAAAACAGGGGTCTCCAAGCTTAGCAATTTTAAGATTTGTGGACTTCAACTCCCAGAATCCCTCAGCCAGCAAAGCTGCCTGGGGGATTCTGGGAGTTGAAGTCCACAAGTCTTAAAGTTGCCAAGGTTGGAGACCCCTGCTTTAAAAAGTAAAAGTAAGTTCCGACGATCAGCTGAGCAATGTGCTATGGTCGGAACTTTTCTTTTCTTTTTTTTTACTTTTTTGGCATTTTTTTTTACTTTAAAATGCTTTTAAAGGTAAAAGAAAGGGAAAGAAAAAAATGCACCTAGAAACACTCATAAACTGCTTTTGGGAAATAACTTAAGATGTGTTCTAGATGGGAAAACAGCAGCGTGGCTATTGATCTGAAAACCGCTTTCTGAAATCCTACTATTACTTACAAAAGAACAATGCCATTATCAAGTGAAACTGGAAAAGTGAAAGAATTCCTCCGATTTCTATCCCTTGCCTATAACTCTCCCTCTGGGGTTTTCCTGCCATTGGTTACAAGCCTGCAAATTCCCCCTTTCTGGTATGATTGACTTGCTCCTGGTAATTCCCCCTTCCAAGGTTAGAAAAGGGGGTGGATTGGAAGATGGCGGTTTCTTCCGATCCGAGACTTACGGAAGAAGCCTGAAAGCCCCAAACTTCTGTTGCTCTTTCTTTGGGAAACACCATTATTATTTATTTATTATTATTTTTGTCACAACATTATATACAAGCACATACAATAAAAGGAAATAATAGGACAGGAACGGTAGGCACTTTTGTGCACTTATGCACACCGCTTACAAACCTCTTAGGAATGGGGTGAGGTCAATGGTAGACAGTTTTTGGTTAAAGCTTTTGGGAGTTTGAGAAGAGACCACAGAGTCAGGTAGTGTATGCCAAGCATTAACTCTGTTACAAAAGTCATATGTTCTGCAGTCAAGATTGAAGCGGTTAACATTAAGTTTGAATCTGTTGTTTGCTCTTGTATTATTGCGATTGAAGCTGAAGTAGTCTTTAACCGGAAGGACATTATGAAGCCGCTTCTCAGCAGCCTCCTGCAGCTCTGGCCTCGAGGATCTGTTTCAGTGAGTGTTATCCTCCATTTACCTGCTTCTGCAGGACTTTAGCATCTCCAGTTAGCTTTCCTTGTCGAGCGAGAATTTTTCCCCAAATGTCCCGTTTGCTCCAGTTCTCTTATATGCTTTTTCCAAACTCCCTTCCAGATATGCCGTGCATTCTTTGGGAAATATCTTTCGAGGCAGAAGAAAACGTCTCTTTTGCAACTTGGATTCTTTTTCCAAAGCAGCATTTCTCAACCTTGTCCACTTTTAAGATGTGGGGACTTCAACTCCCAGAATTCCCCAGGGACTGGGAAACTGGGAGATGGAGTCCACACATCTTAAAGTAGCTGAGGTTGAGAAACCCAGTATTAAAGGGTCCAAATATGCCTGCAAAGCAGGGGTGAAATCCAGCAGGTTCTGAGAAGCAGCAAAGGCCACCTATGGCTGGCCCCAGAGTGGGGTGGGAATAGAGATTTTGCAGGATCCTTCCCCTGGGGTGGGATGGGAATGGAGATTTGGCAGGATCCTTCCCCTGCCACGCCCACCAAGCCACACCAGCTTGGAGAAAGAGATGAAAGAGAGAAAGAGAGAGAAAGGAGAGAAAGGGGGGAGAAAGATGCAAGGGAGAAAGAGGTGGAGAAAGAGATGGAGAGAAGGAGGGGGAGAAAGAGAGAGGAGGAGAAAGAGAGGGGGAGAAAAGGGGGGAAGAGATGAAGGAGAGAAAGAGGGGGAGAAAGAGAGATGGGGAGAAAGAGAGGGCCGAAAGAGAGGGGGGAAAAGGGAGGGGAAAAGAGATGAAGGAGAAAAAGAGGGGGAGAAAGAGAGATGGGGAGAAAGAGAGGGCAGAAAGAGAGGAGGAAAAAAGGGGGGAAAAAGAGATGAAGGAGAGAAAGAGTGGGAGAAAGAGAAGCCTGCCGACTAATGCTGGGAGGGACAAGACAAGAGGCTCAGAAGGGACCCTCCCTACTTTCTCCAGTGGTAAAGATAGGTGAAGAATTACACTTTCAGACATGTGACATTTATCAAGGCAGTGTCACAACAAAGTGAAACAGCTCATTTGCTCATGTTTCTTGACTGGTTTGCCCCACAAGGTTGACATTTTGTAATCTTACTATCATAAAGGTTATGATAAACTTCTGCAAGATCACATCAGTCCAAGATCCCTTGACAGAGGATGACTCACACTGGGCATTTTGGAAAATGAAAATTCTGGGCTCCGTGTACAACCTGTCCATCGGAGCAGAAAACCCTGGACTTGGGCATGTTCATTTTCCCACCCAGGTTTTCACCTTGTGGATCATCTCAGTCCTTCTCACCTGAGTTTTTGCCAGCCAGCTTGTTCATCAGGTAGGACTTGCCCGTGCGGTAGAGTCCCACGATGGATACCACCACCACCGGATTCTGGATTTCCGAGAGCATCTGGAGGGCCTCTGAAGAAGCATGGAGCCGATTTCTCCTGTTCTCAATCAGGCACACGGGAGCCTCCATCAGCCGCTGTGGAAGAAGATGTAGCTGCAGAGAAGATAGGGGCAGCTGCAGGAACTTTCTTCCCAAAGAAGAACTATAAAAGACCCTTCCTTCCCCCAAGTTCACGACCTCACGGTGACATCAAGCCCATCCCAGGTCAGTGAACACATGGGCTTTGTCATCCCCAACAGATCCCTTCTCAAGCCATCTTCCCGCCCAGATTTCCAGAAGCCACTCAGCTGAAAGGCAATGAGTCTTCAGAGCCAAGCCAAACCCTGGTAGCAGATCCGGTCCAAAGGGAGTGATGGGTCCCCAAGTCCCTGAGCTGAGACATAGATCACCATCCCCGCAACTTCCCTGGAGCCCCCACTGCCTCTGATTCCTGCCCACTCGGGTCTGATATGGCTCCAACGGAATCTCTGGCCAGCCTTTCACTCCCTCCCATCCTAGTTTCCAGGGGGCATTTGTACCAGGGGTGGTATTCACCTAACCTTCGCTACCGGTTTGCAAATGTGAGCGCACACACTACCTCTGTGCATGCACAGAGCGTCAAAAATATGGATAAATGGGACGTTATTATATCCGGGCGGGTGGGCAGAGCCACTCACAGCTGCCACTACCGGTTCTCCCGAACCAGATAGAACCAGATAAATACCACCATTGGTCTGTACCTCCCAGATCCCCTGTAACTGCTTGCAAAGGGGACCCATCCAGCCACTTCCGAAGATCCCATGTCCAGAAAGCTCCTGCCGCTGAGGCGAAGAGCCAAAGCCCAGAGGGGAAGTTGGGGGAAGCAGTTGCGCCCCTTGGTCGATCCCACCCACCCCCCCTTTTACCGTCTTTCCAAAGAAATCAATGGATCGCACGTCGACTCTCTTTGCAGCCCTCTGTGATCTTTTTCTTCCCACGCTCATGTCAGGGCTTTTATAAACTGGCAGTAGCCGAAACTGAAAGTGAGGCTGGTTAGTCAGATTCCAGGAAAGCAACCAATTTCTTGGCAGGCAGCTCAAGGCATATAACAAAGAGCAAACCCCACTCCCTCAATGTCAACCATATATTTATAAATATAATATCCCCCACCCAGCCTCCAAGAAATGAACCTCTACATGTCGGTGACCCCTTAATCCGGAGGCTTCCCAGCTGTGCTAAAAGGAATAACTTGATTCAGAGCTATTGGCAAAAAAAATATAAATCTCTTGTGGGGAGCTGCAGCTTGATTATTACCGGAGAATGTTGTTTCTTATCTATATTCTAAATGATTCTTGGCAAGCAAATATGGAACCCATAGTAATAGGCGCCTGGGGTGCAAACCTGGGGTAAAAATGTACTTAGTTTTTCAGCACATTTTTGTGCTGAAAACGCCCCTCGGCTTATATTCGAGTATATACGGCTTATACTCGAGTCCCAGTTTACCCCAGTTTTTAGGGTAAAATTGGGGACCTCGGCTTATACTCGAGTATATACGGCTTATACTCGAGTTTTTTTTTTTCTTTTTTTCACATTTTACCGGACTGAAGCCCTGCCGGTGCAGTGAGAGGGCGGGGCGGGGGAGCCGCCAGCCGCCTCAGCTGAGGGAGGGAGGGTTTCCCCAACCGGTAGGTGCCTCATTTCCCACCCTCGGCTTATACTCGAGTCCCCAGTTTACCCCAGTTTTTAGGGTAAAATTGGGGACCTCGGCTTATACTCGGATCGGCTTATATTCGAGTATATACGGTAATTGTCCTAAAACTGGCTAATGTGTGCATGTTGTGCACGCCCACAGGCAGCGAGTGTGCGCCCACATCACACACACCTGCACTGTCATCTGCACATGCGCAGAGGGTCAAAACCAGGACGTGATGACGTTTTGGAGGGGGTGGAGCCTCCCACTGGCAGTGCTACCGGCTCTCCAAACTACAGCAGCCAGCCCTACCAGCTCTTGTGAGCCGGATAGAGCCGTCTGCATTTCACCCCTGCAAACCCAAAACAACTGGAGCACCGCTTGAACACCATCAGCATTGACAAATTCCCCATCAGTCAATTGCAAATGGCAGTTTTACTCAGACCAGCTTACATCCTGGGACAATACCTTCCACAAACATCCGCATCTGCCTATCTCTGATCCTTGAGGAATTGATAGGTGGCAAAAGTGCCAAATCCTTTCAAGGATAAATCCGAAAAATGTTGGAAATGTCATCGGTCACCTGGATCATACTACCACATGTGGTTGACATGCGTGGAAGCTAAAAGATACTAGACTAGTATACAGACATGGTTGGAAAAAATGATTAAAAACATATAGATTTTAAGCCAGAAGTTTTTCTACTTGGGATCATACCAGAAATATATAGTAGAGAAGCGAGATATTTGATGGTGAACATTGTAACAGCAGCTAGGATTGTGTTTGCTAAAATTGGAAAAGCAAGAAAATACCTTTGCAAAATGATTTTATTAGGAAAATAATGGAATGTGCAGAAATGAGTAAATTGACATTTGAAATAAGAGAACAGGAAGAAAAGCAATATTATAAGATATGGGATATATTTTATCAATGGCTAGAAGGAAAGTTGTATTAGTAAAGATTAGAGAAAGAATATTATTAATTGAAACATTAAATTGAATGGTTTAGAACGATAGAATGAATGAATAGAATAGAATAGAATAGAATTTATTGGCCAAGTGTGATTGGACACACAAGTATATACTAGTGGATATGCCTATGGAATGAGAGGAATAAAGACTATAACCATTGGTTAATTAAAAGACTAGATACTAGATGGAGATAATATAACTTTAGATAAATTAAGGATATTTCTAAGTTGAAGGTGCACAAGAGATATGTAACCACACCACCGACACACAGTAATTGGATTGAAAATGTTTCTATGTTTATGTGTTTTGTCTTAAAGGAAAAAAATAAAAACTTTTTATAAAAAAAAGAAAAATTCCAAACCCAGTGTAAACATGGCATATAAAGAGCAGTGACCAAAACTGAAAGTGAAGTTCGTTAGTCACTTAGATTCCGGGAAAGAGACCAATTTCTTGGCAGGAGGGTCAAGGCATAAAAAAAGCTCAAACTACACTCCCTCAATGTTGGTGACCCCCTAATCTGGAGGCTTCCCAGCTCTGCTAAAAGGAACAACTTGATTCAGAGTTATTGGCAAAAAATATAAATCTATTTTATTTACTTATTATTTATAAATTTATAAATATAAATCTCTTGTGGGGAGCTGCAGCTTGATTATTACCGGAGAATGTTGTTTCTTATCTATATTCTAAATGATTCTTGGCAACTGTGAGAAATACAATAACGGTAAATCCCATAAAAAGGTAACGGCAACCATGAACAAGTGTAAAGCAGGTTTATTTCAAAAAGATATATATCAAAAAGTTTTTGCAGAAGAGTTCTCCGCAAGGGAGAATATGGTTTAAATCAGGGGTCTCCAACCTTGGCAACTTTAAGACTTGTGGACTTCAACTCGCAGAGTTCTCTCTTTTGAGAGCAAAGCTGGCTGAGGGACTCTGGGAGTTGAAGTCCACAAGTCTTAAAGTTGCCAAGGTTGGAGACCCCTGGTTTAAATACATTTTTGAACAATCAATGGGGCAATAACACCGCCCCCACCCATCATTATTTTTCACACATTACATAACATTTTTGTTTATTCAGCTGTGTCTTCTTCCTCTGGAAAGTCCCCCGGATTCCACATTTTCCCTTATGTCATTTACAAGAACAATGATTTTGTGTAAATCAGTGTTATGTCCTGCACCGGCAGTGGCGGCCCCTAGTGGTGGAGATGGTTTCTTGTTCTGTTCTGATTGGCTCCCACTTTGACAGCCGAGTATAAAAGGGCTGTCAAAGCAGGCGCGCTGTTCTTGGTTGTTGCTGGTCTCTGTGAGTTAAAAATAAACGTTGTGTGTGAACATCTGTGGAGCTTCAATTATTACGGAACCCACAGAATATAATACTGGCGACGAGGACTGAGGAAAGTACGTGAGCTGCTGAGCTGCTGAGCGAGCCAAAGTGTGAATTTCTCCTCAGAGCTATTCAGATCCCTGTCCTACAGAGCAAACCATGGCATCGCCTCAGAACTTTGTGCCTTTTAACCCAGCGACCGAATCGTGGGAGGCGTTTGTAGCCCGTTTTGAATGCTTTCTTATTGCCAATGAGTATACAAACCTATCTAGTGAAAGGAAGCGTGCTTATTTCCTGGGTTTCTGTGGGGCAGAAATGTTGATGGCCCCCCAGTCAATTCATGCAGGGACTTGGGATGACTTCATAGCTAAATTAAAAAGACATTACGCCCCGGCACCCTCCAGAATTGCCCGGCGGCAGCTGTTTTACCATAGGGATCAGGCTGAGGGGAATCGATAAACCAGTATGTAGCCGCTTTACGGAAAGTGGCGCGCCATTGCGAATTTGTTGATCTGGATGATTACCTTTTGGACCGGCTCGTCAGCGGTGTCTGGGATGAACGCCTCAAGCAACGTCTCATCGCTAAGCAGGACCTCACATTTCAGATGGCATTAGATGAGGCATGTGCCTCAGAGCTGGCCACTCTCTCATTAGCTGATATGCCTCGAGGGCAGAGCCGCAGATAGCGAAAGGAGCAACAATTCATTTCAGCGAAGCTGATCCACTATATGAGGAGGAGGAGGAGGAAGACGCTGTCCATCACCTTAAAGAGGTTAAGAAACCAAATACTCATGCGGGAGATAGCCTCCCTCTGACTGGCTGTTTTGGGTGTGGGGGAAATCATATGCGAGCCGCCTGTAATTTCAAAGACGCAATTTGCCGCCTTTGTGGCCGA
>NC_080548.1:27217223-27239498 GCF_028640845.1 Ahaetulla prasina | reverse complement strand
CTGGGAAGCCCCTCGTCGGGTGAAGGATGTTCAGCGCCTGCTGGGCTTCGCCAACTACTACCGGACCTTCATCCTGGGCTTTGCCACACTGACGGCTCCACTTACCCAGCTCCTCAGGAAGAAGGTTGCGTTCCGGTGGGGTCCCCCACAGCAAGAAGCGTTCACAGCCCTCAAGAAAGCCTTCGTCACGGAACCCGTCCTGAGGCATCCCAACCTGCTCCGGCCTTTTGTGGTGGAAACGGACGCGTCCAATGTGGCTCTGGGAGCGGTGCTGCTACAGGCTCCGACGAATGGCGGCACATTTTTTCCCTGTGCTTACTACTCCCGGAAACTCAATCCTTCCGAGCATAACTACACTATCTGGGGAAAAGTGTTGCTGGCTATCAAGGCTGCATTCGAGGCTTGGCGACACCATCTGGAGGGGCCCAACATCAGGTGGAGGTCCGAGCGGACGACCATCGGAATCTCGAGCACCTCACCACAGCTCGGAAGTTGAACCAGCGGCAGATCCGGTGGTCGTTGTTTTGCCGGTTCAACTTCCGCGTGACCTACATTCCCAGCGGTCACAACCGGAGGGCGGATGCCCTGTCCCGCAAGCCAGAGTACCTCTGCGCCAAGGACCCCTTCCTCCACGGACAGTGCTGCCGGCAGAAGCCTTGGCCGCAGCACGGGAGCCAGTGGACTTGGGCCCAGGTGCGAGGCGCAGCGCCAGGACGCCTGGTCGCAGCAGACAACCCTGCAGCAGGACATTTTGGGTTCTTCAAGACCCTCCACCTGGTGACAGTGCAGCATGATGTACATGCCTCGTGACATCCTGCGTTTGTTTTGTTTCAATAGTCTCATTCTATTTGTATATATTTACAAAGTCAACTTCCCCCCAACAATCTGGGTCCTCATTTACCTACCTTATAAAGGATGGAAGGCTGAGTCAACCTTGGGCGGGCTCGAACCTGCAGTAATTGCAGGCTTTGTGTTCTTAATAACAGGCCTTACCAGGCAAGCTAAACCGGCCCTTCCTGGCGGACCTGCAGCTGTCTTCTGGGTTCCTGACGGTGCTGGTGGTGGTGGACATGCTCACCAAGATGGCACACTTCATCCCATGCGCGGACTGCCGCAAAAAGCGCCCGTCTCTTTCTGCAGCACATCTTCCGCCTCCATGGTCTACCTGACAGGGTGGTTTCGGACCGCGGAGTTCAGTTCACAGCTCGCTTCTGGAAGAGCCTGATGGCTGCGTTGGAGGTGCAGGTGTGTCTGTCGTCATCACACCATCCGGAGACCGACGGGGGTACAGAGAAGGTCATCGGTATCCTGGAACAGTATCTCCGTTGCTTCATCAACCAGCAACAGAACAACTGGGCCAATTACCTGTCCCTGGCGGAGTTTGCTTTTAACAACTCTCAGCACACCTCTACTCAGATGACCCCGTTCTTTGCCAATGCGGTACCATCCGCGGCTCTTCCCTCTGGCACCACCGGATTCTCCTGTTCCCGAAACGCAGACCTTCCTGACGGAATTGCATGCTGTCCAACAGTTGGTACGTCAGCAGCTGGATCGGGCAAAGGAGGACTACAAACGATCCGCTGACCACTCCCGACGGGCAACGCCCCCGCTGGCAGTTGGAGACTGGGTGTGGCTCTCCACCAAACACCTCCTGTCCGACCGCCCGGTAAAGAAGTTGGACAACCGATTCATCGGCCCGTTCGCTGTCGAGGCAGTCATCAACCCGGTAGCCTACCGACTGACCCTGCCACGATCCATGCGGATCCACCCGTTTTCACGGTCCCTTCTGGTTCCTGAGGCCACACGAGTCCCCTTGGTGCCCAACAGCACCCGTCACTGTCGCCGAGGGCGGGTCGGAGAATCTGAAGTCCACAGCGTCTGAGACTCCCGCTGGCTGAAGGTCGTTTCAATATTTGATCGCGTGGAAGAGATACGGGACTGATTTCTCCTGGGTAGATGCCTCCGACGTTCATGCCCCTGACCTGGTGCAGGCCTTCCATGAGCAGAACCCAGCCCGACTGCATCCCGATCGTCAGCCCCGGGGGAAGGGCCCTGCGGTGAGGGATAGTGTTGTGACCCAGGTTCCTGGACCCGGACTCCTGGACTCGGATGATTCAGAAAGTGAGGGAGAAGACCTGGCAAGCCCTGCTTCTCTTGAGCCCTCTCCCTCCCTGGCACCCACTCAAAGGGAGGAGGAGGGGCCGGCAAGGCCTGATTCTCTGGAGCCTGGGGGGGTGGGGGGGCTCAGGGATTTTTGCTACCTGTTCTCTGAACCAACCGCCGCCATCACTACCGGATCAGCTGATCCAGTCTAAACCGGGAGCAATTCCACCCCGGGTCCAGTGGCTTTTAGTAACTTCTCTAGCATTCCCCCTTCAATTTCATTAATCAAAACCTGCGTTCAAAACTTTATTTAAAAATCTTTTTATTTAAAGAAGAAATATATCTCCAAAAACAATTTGTGCATACATAGATAATAACGGAAGTTATGGAATTAATGATTATAACATTAATGAGACAATTTGGAGCAGAGTATATTGGGGGGTTTTTTCGTGATATTTTTCAAAAACTGCTATGAAATATGCAGCTTCAAATTCTCATCAAATTCTCTTTTGTTTTGTTATTTAAAATTGTTACAAATAGAACAGAAAAAAAAGAAAAAGATAAAATGCAACCACCCCCAAGCAATATAGATAAATATTTAATTTTGGACTTCCCATGGAGATATCTACAAAGAGGGACATTCATTTGCCCTCTGGATGATCAAGAACATATTTCAATCAGAGAATTCTTAAAAACAGAAAAAATAGGTTTTCCTAAAAAAGCATTGAAACGTTATTATTTCCCTCCATCTGTTTCATTTGGATGAAATGTTTGACTGCTTCCTTCAAAGGAGGTTTTGGGAGGTGACTTTAAACTTTTCCTGGGATTCTGGTTGCTGAAGAAGCTTTGCGAACATTTCGGGCATCTTCCACAGCATCATCAAGAAAGCTGTTCAGAAAACGATACGTGACAACATATGAACTCACTCCACCAAACAGAGACCCAATAACAGGTATGAAATCAAGAGCCAGTTCCACAAGCGACACGGCAACCCAGAGAGATGACTTCACCAAGAGAGAAAACACCAATTCCGCATCGATTGCATTGGTTAACGGGGTTTTCTTGATAGCCGACCTCAGCTCTTCAAATTCTTTTCCCGTCTGAAGTGCCAGAAAACGGAGGGACCGGTCATCTAAGCCAAACACCTTGCAGAAAAGTCTCAGAGCATCTATCAAAATTACAACATCACAAGCCATAGAGAGACCAGGGACAGGCATTGCTCCAAAAGCACAAGATACCAATGCTACCTTTTTTATATAGGATTTCATTAGCTCTTTTTTCCACATCAGTTCATTTTCTGAGAAAATCTGCAAGGATAGTGTTAAGATACCTTTCTTGTGGTCAGGAAGTTCGGCAGCTATTCTCTCTTGCAGGAGAGGGAAATCATACTTGTGTACCTCCCGGTTGGATATCAGATACACACTTGAGGAAACCCCAGCTGCCTCTTTCAAGTTACATTCACAATATTTCCTCATGGATGCCAAGGTGTCCTCCACATTGAATTTCCTTTTCCTCTTTTCATTGTCGATAGTGATATCTATTCTGCTGCAAACATAGTAAACCTTCTTCCTCATTCTTTGTATTTCCTTTGCCAGCATAGTATTGTTTTCAGTGAAACGGTCAGAAATAAGCATAATAAAGACATCATAACTTTCAAATTGGACGTTCTTCAGATATTCCGCTGCCTTAACCTTACGTGTTCCGATCCCTGGAAGGTCCCATATTTTTATATTAGGGAATGAAGGGTGAGGATATGCCTTTAGCTCCATGGTTTCTTTTCCTGGCCCGACCTCGGCTGCTTCTTCATCATCATCATTTACTCCTCGGAAGGCATTGACAAAGGAGGATTTCCCAACACCGGCATCTCCAGTAACTGCAATATTAAGGGGCAGATTTTGCATTTCATTTAACTGTTTTTGGTATTCTGCTGCCACTTTGGGGATGTTGCCTTTATTCAAATCGCTCTTCAAATCTTCAAATTCCCTCCTTACAAAATCCTTTAGAACTAGATTGCCCATAGTTGCTCTTTGTTCTGTGCAGATTATCTGGAAAGGAAAAGAAACATTGGGATTTTTCTCAGCTACTTCAGGAACTTTGAATTTGTGGTTGGAGAAGGCCCCTGAGAATACCGTGGACAACCAAGGAAACAAACTAATGGATCATAAAAAGAATCAACCCGAATTCTCAACGAGGCGCAAAGGTCCAGGTTCAAATTATCCTGCTTTGGAAACCTGATGTAAAGACCCAGCTCTGTGCTGATAACTCTGATGCTGGGGAAAGTGAAAGGGAAGATAAGAAGAGGATGGCCAGCAGCCAAAGTATGAAAAGCCAGTCAGGAGAGGGGAAAGTTTCTAGATGTTCTCCTCCCTAGCCAGAAAAAACAATACCTCCCTGACACCAAGCAAAACCCTGAGCTGCTCTTCTTCTTCTTCTTCTCCTTCTCCCTTTACTTCTTCTCCTCCTCCTCCTCCTTCTTCCTCCTCCTCCTCTTCTCCTCTTCCTCCGTCTCCTCCTCCTCCACATTTTCCTCTCCTTCTCTTCTCTCCTCCTCCTCCTCCTCCTTCTTCCTCCTCCTCCTCCTCCTCTTCTTCTTCTTCTCCTCCTCCTCCTCCCCTCCTTCTCCTTCTCCTTCTCCCTCTTCTTCTTCTTCTTCTTCTTCTCCTTCTCCTTCTCCTTCTCCCTCTTCTTCTTTTTCTTCTTCTTCTTCTCCTCCTCCTCCTCCTCCCCTCCTTCTCCTTCTCCTTCTCCTTCTCCTTCTCCCTCCTCTTCTTCTTCTTCTTCTTCTTCTTCTTCTTCTTCTTCTTCTTCTTCTTCTTCTTCTTCTTCTTCTTCTTCTTCTTCTCCTCCTCCTCCTCCTCCTCCTCCCCCTCCTCCTCCCCCCCTCCTTCTCATTCTCCTTCTTCTTCGATACATATTCCATTGCTTTCCTTTCTTGTCAATAAAAGACCTGCCTGGCACAAACATAACCCAATCTATTCATTTACTGCACTCAACTCCAACCCAAAATCCAGTGTAAAACCAAAGAAGATACCATGAAATGTGAGGGGAAAAGGCTGCTTCTCTTCTTCTGATTCCCCAAAACCATCCTCAAAAAAACTTTGGGCCCAGAAATGAACTGGTGCCTTTCATAATTGCAACGTCAGTTATTGCACCGGATCATGGTCTAAAGTGTGGGGGGGAGGGGAGATTAAAAGCCAATCAGGAGAGGGAGAATTTTTCCAAATCTTCTCCTCCCCTGGGTCAGACAAAGCCAACTCCTCCTCTTGACATCCCTCTAAATTCCTGGGCATTTCCTTTTCTTTCTTTTTTTTTAAAAAAATACATATTCTCTTTTTTGCTTATGGATAAAATTATTGGCACAAACGTTATGCAGGCCTGTTATTAACTGCAGGTAGCCCTGGATTTATGACCACCATCGTGCCCAAAATTTCTGTTGCTAACTGAGACATTTGTGAAGTGAGATTTGCCCTGGGGTTTACAACCTTCCTTGCCACAATTGTTTAAGTGAATCACTGCGGTTGATAATCACTTAATCACACAATTAAGCAGATCTGGCTTCCCTGTTGACGTGGCTCGTCAAGAATTAGGGATCCCATGACCTTGGGGCGCAGCCACGGTCATGTTGACAAGCGGTCTGAATTTTGATCACGCGATCATGGGGAAGGCTTCAAAGCTCGTGAGTGTGAAAACAGTGGTACATCACGTTTTCAGTGCCGTTAACTGACCACTAAATGAACTGTTGTAAGTCGAGGACTACCTTTACAGCTTTCCAGATGTTCTTCTCCTCAGCTAGACAAAATCAGCACATACCCCTTGACACTACTCAACTCACCTGAGCTTTTCTTCTTCTTTTTTAAGACGTATTCCATCGCTTTCCTTTCTTGTCAATAAAATATCTGCTTGACACAAACATAACCCAATCTATTTTACTAGTCCTCCTCCTCCTCCTCTTCTCCTCCTCTTCTTCCTCCTCCTCCTCCTCTTCCTTCTTCTTCTTCTTTAATACATATTCCATTGCTTTCCTTTCTTGTCAATAAAATACCTGCCTGACACAAACATAACCCAATCTATTTACTAATTGCACTCAACTCCTCCTCCTTTCCCTCCTCCTCCTCCTCTCCTCCTCCTCCTTCTCCTCTCCTCCTCCTCCTCCTTTTCCTCCTCCTCCTCCTCCTTCTTCTTCTTTAATACATATTCCATTGCTTTCCTTTCTTGTCAATAAAATACCTGCCTGACACAAACATAACCCAATCTATTTACTAATTGCACTCAACTCCTCCTCCTTTCCCTCCTCCTCCTCCTCTCCTCCTCCTCCTCCTTTTCCTCCTCCTCCTCCTCCTCCTCTTTCTTCGATACATATTTCATTGCTTTCCTTTCTTGTCAATAAAATACCTGCCTGACACAAACATAACCCAATCTATTTACTAATTGCACTCAACTCCTCCTCCTTTCCCTCCTCCTCCTCCTCTCCTCCTCCTAATTTTCCTCCTCCTCCTCCTCTCCTCCTCCTCCTCCTTTTCCTCCTCCTCCTCCTCCTTCTTCTTCTTTAATACATATTTCATTGCTTTCCTTTCTTGTCAATAAAATACCTGCCTGACACAAACATAACCCAATCTATTTACTAATTGCACTCAACTCCTCCTCCTTTCCCTCCTCCTCCTCCTCTCCTCCTCCTCCTCCTTTTCCTCCTCCTCCTCCTCCTCCTCTTTCTTCGATACATATTTCATTGCTTTCCTTTCTTGTCGATAAAATATCTGCCTGACACAAACAAAACCCAATCTATTTACTAATTGCACTCAACTACTCCTCCTCCTCCTTTCCCTTCTCATCCTCCTCCTCCTCCTTCTCCTTCTTCTTCTTCAATACATATTCCATTGCTTTCATTTCTTGTCGATAAAATATCTGCCTGACATTAACATAACCCAATCTATTTACTAACTGCACTCAAGTCCAACCCAAAATCTAGTGTAAACCCAAAGAAGGCATCAGGAAATGAGGGAGAGAAAACTCAGGTGCACCTCCGTGTGATTCCCCAGAGCCATCTATAAAAAAAACTTTTGGGTTCAGCAATGAGGGACGAAGGGGTGCACGCATTTCCTAAACCTGAAGGGTTTTCAGCCATTCGCAGCTTCCTAGGTACAAAATTACACATTCTTTAGTAGAAAAGAAATTATATTGAAGGCTCCTTTTGTAGGAAGATCAGCAGAAACTAAAGAGAGAATAGAATTTAAAAGCAAAGAGTACAGAATCTACCATAGCTTAACGTAGAGACGGGAAGGGTAGACCCCAAATGCTTACTTGCTTTTATCAAACGAGTAATTCCCAAAGGTCTCTACGCAGGCTGGGGTTGATCTCTTTTCAAAACTAACCAGGCTCCTCGGGTCAGAAGGACTGCAACTCTCTAATATACCCTTAAGCTGCTAAAACATTCGTCCCATTTTTGCATGACTAAATCCTGCCAATCAAATCCGAGCTTCCTACAGCGGCCAGGATTAAAAGCAGCTGATTTACAGGAAAAAGAAACTTTTTCGTTCTTTGCAAATACTGGGGCAGACCCTGTAAAACAAACAAGTGGTTGTTGTTTTTTTCCAAATTTGGAGATTTTTCGGGTGGATGGACATCCACACGTAAAATTCCCCAACCAGGCCGTTTGGTGCATATAAATGCTTGTTTTTCTATCAGGAGTCATTCTCAGAGGGATCAAGGCAAAGTGCAGTTGATCTCTGCCCCCAAATCCCCAGACTCCTTAGAGAGGACTGGATCACATTCCTACACGGCCTTAAGTGGGATATGTGGCACTTCTTGCAAATAATCAAACGTTCCTCTCATTTCCCATCACATGCAGCTCTGCCTGTCAAGAGTCTCGCACTCAGAGAACCCATTTCCATCATGCAGAGCTATCTGGGAAAGAGAAGGAAAGAGGGCACGCGCCACAAGAAGTTCCTTGACTGTAGCACCTCAAATCACAGGCAGAACAAGCTGCTTTGGCCTAGAGGTGGAGCTCTTGCCTCACAATCAGGAGGTTGTGAGTTCAATCCTAGGTAGAGGCAGATGTAGGGTCTCCTGCTTGGGCAGGGGGGTTGGACTAGATGACTTGCAAAGTCCCTTCCAACTCTGGGAATCTGTAAATTTCATCCAAGGAGCTCTGCCTGACACAAATATAACTCAATCTATTTACTAATTGCACTCAACTACTACTCCTCCTCCTTTCCCTTCTTCTTCTTCTTTAATGTATATTCCATTGCTTTCCTTTCTTGTTGATAAAATATCTGCCTGACACAAACAAAACCCAATCTATTTACTAATTGCACTCAACTCCTCCTCCTCCTCCTTTCCCTTCTCCTCCTCCTCCTCTCCTCCTCCTTCTCCTTCTCCTCTTCCTCCTCCTTCTCCTTCTTCTTCTTCAATACATATTCCATTGCTTTCCTTTCTTGTCGATAAAATATCTGCCTGACACAAACAAAACCCAATCTATTTACTGACCGCACTCAACTCCAACCCAAAATCCAGTGTAAGCCCAAAGAAGGCATCATTAAATGAGGGGGAGAAAACTCAGGTGCGCCTCCGTCTGATTCCCCAGAGCCATCTATAAAAAAACCTTTGGGTTCAGCAATGAGGGACGAAGGGGTGTACGCATTTCCTAAAGCTGAAGGGTTTTCAGCCATTCGCAGCTTCCTAGGCACAAGGCACACATTCTTTAGTAGAAAAGAAATTATATTGAAGGCTCCTTTATAGGAAGATCAGCAGAAGCTGAAAAGACAATGGAGTTTGAAAAGCGAGGAGTACAGAATCTACCATAGCTATACCTAGAGAGGGGAAAGGTATACAAACACTTACTTGCTTCTTTCAAAGAAGTAATTCTCAAAGGTCTCTAAGCAGGCTGGGGTGGATCTCTTTGCAAAAACAGCCAGACTCCAGAGGTCAAAAGGACTGCACCTCTCTAATATACCCTTAAGCTCCTAAAACGTTCCTCCCATTTTTTATGACTGAAATCCTGCCTATCAAAATCCGAGTTTCCTACAGGTGCCAACATTAAAAGCACCTGATTTACAGGAGAAAGAAACTACCTTTGGATGGCCGTCAGTTTCGTTCTTTGCAAATACTGTAGCAGGCACTGTAAAACAAACAAGCTTGGCAACTTTTCAGGTGGCTGGACTTCCACCCATAGAAATTCCCCAGCCGGGCAGTTTGGTGCATTTAAATGCTTGTTTTTTCTATCAGGGGTCGTTCTCAGAGGATCAAGGCAAAGTGCAGTTGATCTCTGCCCCAAATCCCAGACTCCTTAGAGGACTGGATCACATTCCTACACGGCCTTAAGTGGGATATGTAGCACTTCTTGCAAATAATCAAACTGTTGTGACCCAGGTTCCTGGACCCGGACTCCTGGACTCGGATGATTCAGAAAGTGAGGGAGAAGACCTGGCAAGCCCTGCTTCTCTTGAGCCCTCTCCCTCCCTGGCACCCACTCAAAGGGAGGAGGAGGGCCGGAGCCTGATTCTCTGGAGCCTTCTTCTGGTTGGCAACACCCCAAGAACAGTTTTGGAGTGATGCAAGACTGCAGAGCGTGACGGTAGCAGCGAAGCAGCGTTGGGATAAAGCCAAGTAATTGTCATGCAGTGATATATGCAGAGACTATAAATAGGAGGCGGGACTTCCTGGTTTTGTCTTGGACAAAGCAATGAATTTCTTGTGGGCAAACTGTATCAATGGAGGAAGAATATATTCGTGAGTAATTCTGGCGTTATCTATAATGTCCTCGTTATCTCCAGAAACTTGGCAGGCCCGTGGGTGAGGTGGCCAGGACATCTATCTATGTAAATAAAGGGAGAAAAGGAGGCCTCTGACTGACTTTTGCTGGGAGTATTGGGGGAGGAAACAGAACACAAACGTTCCTCTCATTTCCCATCACATGCAGCTCTGCCTGTCAGAGTCTCGCACTCAGAGAACCCATTTCCATCATGCTGAGCTATCCGGGAAAGAGAAGGAAAGAGGCACGCACCACAAAGTTCCTTGACTGTAGCACCTCAAATCACAGGCAGAACAAGCTGCTTTGGCCTAGAGGTGGAGCTCTTGCCTCACAATCAGGAGGTTTTGAGTTCAATCCTAGGTAGAGGCAGATGTAGGGTCTCCTGCTTGGGCAAGAGGGTTGGACTAGATGACTTAGTCCTTCCAACTCTGGGAATTTGTAAATTTCATACAAGGAGCTCTGCACACCAGAACAACTAGACACAAGAACAGCTTTTCCCCCACCATCACTCTGCTAAGCAAATAATTCCCTCAACACTGTCAGACTATTTACTAAATCTGCACTACTATTAATCTTCTCATCGTTCCCATCACCTATCTCCTCCCACTTATGACTGTATGACTGTAACCTTGTTGCTTGTATCCTTACGATTTATATTGATTGTTTCCTGATTGGTTATTTGTACCCTATGACTATCATTAAGTGTTGTACCTTATGATTCTTGATGAACATATCTTTTCTTTTGTGTACAAAACACAAATTTCTTGTGTGTCCAATCACACTTGGCCAATAAAAACAAATTCTATTCTATTCTATTCTATTCTATTCTATTCTATTCTATTCTATTCTATTCTATTCTATTCTATTCTATTCTATTCTATTCTATTCTAAGAAAGCATTTTGAAATGATGAATAACCTCTTTATTCCTTTGTGGGGTAATCACCTTCATGCTGAATGCAGAAAAAGAGTGGCAACCAAGAAAATCAAAGGTAAGAAAGGGGGGAGAATCAAATTAAATACTATTTATGCCAACTCCGGTCTCTACTTTTTGTTGTTGTTGTTGTTTACATTTATATCCCGCCCTTCTCCGCAGAGTCAGGGCGGCTTACAGCACAATATGAAGCAATAGTCTCATTCTATTTGTATATTTTTACAAAGTCAACTTATTGCCCCCCCAACAATCTGGGTCCTCATTTTACCTACCTTATAAAGGATGGAAGGCTGAGTCAACCTTGGGCCGGGCTTGAACCTGCAGGAATTGCAGGCTCTGGGGTCTAATAACAGGCTACTAACAGCCTGAGCTATTACTGACCCTGTGTCCACCTTGACACAGGTGGAAAGAGGTGAGGCCCTTCCACACTCAATGCTGTTGATTAATCTAGACTGCAGAAAATATGACTTCGGTAACAGAGTTGTTAATGCCTGAAATGCCCTACCTGACTTTGTGGTCTCTTCCCAAAATCCACAAAGCTTTAACCAAAGACTATCTACTGTTGACCTCACCCCATTCCTAAGAGGTCTGTAAGGGGCGTGCATAAGAGCACCAACGTGCCTACAGTTCCTGTCCTAATGTTCCCTTTGGTTGTATCCAATTTCATATAGTTATTACATACTTATGATCAGTGGTGGGATTCAGCCAGTTCGTACCTATTCGGGAGAACCAGTTGTTAACTTTCTAAGCAATTTGGAGAATCGGTTGTTGGAAGAAATCTTATTTTGTTTTTTTTTCCACTTTACAGGGCTAATCCTGTAAGGAAGGCAGGAAGGAAACATTCTGATGTTGTTTCTAGCCTTAACTTTATTGCCCTGCGTACAGAAACTGCCTCTCTGGCTAATCCTTATTACATTGTAACAGCTAAGGTGAAGCACCCATCGACGTGAGTGACGTTGAGTTGGCCACGCCCACATGGTCACATGACCACCAAGCCACGCCTACCCAGCTGGTCATTAGGGCAGAGAACCGGTTGTTAAATTATTTGAATCCCACCACTGCTTATGATTATATATGTGCTTATATATCGTATAGTTATTTCCTGCTTATGCTTATATATAATGTTGTGACAAATAAAATAAATAAATAAATAAAATTAATCCAGACTGAGTCATCCATCCTTGGAGAAGGGATAGCCTCACCCTCCCAAGGCAAGGAGTACCAGAGAGACTCAATCAATCAATCAATCAATCAATCAGAATAGAGCTGGAAGGCACCTTGGCAGCTTCTCAGAGGGGAGGACTTCAACACCCCTACGCCCCAGCCAGTCAGAGCTGCTGTGCACTGTAAGAGGGAAGGCTGCCTACAACTAGCTATTACTGTAAGTTTTGGCGGGAGTTTTAGGCGGAAATATCTCGTTCCTGATTGGTGCAGCCTCAGGCTGAAGTGTATATAAGGAGAGGTTTTCTCCAGAGTTTTGCTGGGTCACACTATATTAAAGAGCTGTTGTCACTAACCTGGTCTCCTGCCTCGTCAATACCCGGACTTAACATTGGCGGCGAAGGTGGGATCTTGAGGCAGAGCACCAGAACAGAGCTGAACTCACTACGAGAATCAAACCCAGCAAGGTGATAGCGAATGCAGCGATGACCGACGCCACCCACTCCGTTTGACCCTGCCCAGGAAACATGGGGAATATACATGACCCGTTTGAAAGTTTCCTGGAGGCAAGCGAGTTACAGGAGTCTCCGACAACCGCAAACGGGCTTACTTCATAAGCCACTGTGGGTCCGCAGTCATCGCCGTCGCAGAAGCCCTGGCGGAGCCAACACCGCTACACTCCGTGTCGTGGCAGACCCTTCAGACCCTCCTGAAGAATCACGCCCGCCCCGTCCAAATCGTTCGGCGTGCGAGTTTGGGAGCGCGCAGGCAACAAGAAGGCGAGTCTATCAGCGACTACATGGCAGCCCTGAGACAAGCCTCCAAGCATTGCAGTACCGCGATCTGGACGAAGAGCTGCTGGAACAACTTATACGGGGGTCAGAGACATCCGTTTGAGGAGACGGTTGCTAGCCAAGAGCAACCTGACATTGGCAAACGCTCTGGACGAAGCCAGAGCCCATGAGATGTCCAACCATGCAGCAGACACCTTACAAAGCGACTCACGCCGATGGCGGGCGCAAAGCCGAGCACAGTCCACCACGAAGAAACCTATCGTGAGTCAACCAGCGAAGAGGAAGAAGTCCACTACACCGGAAAATCGACAAGGAAGACCGGAGGAATGCGGAAGCTGCGGGCGACATCAGCGCCAAAGATGTAAGTTCAGGGCGCCATTTGCGCGTGTGAGAGAAAGGGCACCTGGCCCAAGTCTGCGAGCACCCCAACCTTCCGCCGAAAATTCAAATCACCAATCAGAGCGGCTCTGAGTCAGAGATGCAAACCCCACATTCCGCCGAAATTTCAAACCAGCCAATCAGGCCGAGATCGGCAAGGCGACCCGCGATTGGCCAGGAAAGAAAGAGCGCGAAGTCAAACCGAATGACTGTTACCATAGACCACAGCTACCGCATCGAAGAAAAGATCTTCACTAACCCAACAATTGAAGGCACCGTGCGGCTGGAAGAGACACAGGATCAGCTATCACAATCATGTCCTGGGACACTTTTGTGAAAGCCTTGCGCATCGCATAAGCGCTACAGAAACAACGGCTCGGGTGCAGGATTACCAGCAACCGCATCCCTGTTCGAGGACAACGACCGTCGAGGTCAAATGCGGAACATACGAAAAGACCCTGCCCATCACGTTAGTCGAGGGAACCTTGCCAAGTTTGCTGGGGCTAGACTGGTTCAGGCGTTGGGAATGGGGTGACTGGCGTCCACGGAGCGGATGCAACCTGCAAACGCCCTAATGGAGGAATTGCAGCGTATTCGAGGACCGTTTAGGCAAGTATAAGGGGACCCCTATATCCTTCATTTAGACCCCAAATAGCTCCCATTAGGTTAAAGGCAAGGAGGGTTCCTTTGCACTCAAACCTAAAATCGACAAAGAGTTAGATAAATTAGTCAGCCAGGGATACTAGTGCCAGTTGACCATGCCAAATGGGAGGCGCCGCCAATCACACCCTATGAAACCAGACGGGTCCATAAGAATTTGTGCGCGATTACAAGGCTACCTTGAACAAAGCATTGCAAAGGCGCCTACCCAGTTC
Organism: Ahaetulla prasina; assembly: GCF_028640845.1. Classification (NCBI taxonomy): domain Eukaryota; kingdom Metazoa; phylum Chordata; class Lepidosauria; order Squamata; family Colubridae; genus Ahaetulla; species Ahaetulla prasina. The sequence goes on along the minus strand of NC_080548.1, from coordinate 27,225,508 downwards.
CAGTAGTGCAACACTTATTGCACTCACTAGGGCACGGACAAGTTTTAGCCAAATTAGACTTGGCACAACAGCTACCCGTAGATGCTAGCACAGCGGAAGCCCAGACCATTATAACGCACGGGGTGCCTTTAAGTGCACCCGGTTACAGTTTGGGGTGAGTGTGGCCCCAGGGCTATTCAAAATTTGATGGGCGACTCCTACAAGGGTTACCGAGTCGTGCCTATTTCGATGATGTGTTGGTATCAGGGGAAGATTTAAGAGAACTGGGGAAGCGATTAAGGAAAGTTTTGGCCATTTTTAGGACGGCAGGATTAAAAGTTAAAGCAAGCAAGTGTCAGATAGGGGTCGAATCTGTTGAATTTTTGGGTTATAGAATAGACAAAAAAGGGATTCACCCCACTGAGAGCAAAGTCAAGGCGATAAAGAGCCCCAGCACCCAAAAACAAGACAGAACTCCAGGCTTTCCTGGGTCTGGTAAACTTTACGCCGTGTTTTTAAAAGACAAGGCAACCGTTGCTGAACCGTTGCATAAATTGCTTGGAAAAAACACAGTTTGGTCGTGGGGGAAGTCAGAGAATAGGGCATTTGAGGCAGTAAAAAGTTTGCTATCAAGCGATAGCCTGTTAATACAATACAATAACAGGCTGCCGTTAGTATTGGTTTGTGATGCGTCCCCCTATGGAGTAGGAGCTGTACTTAGCCACAGACTCCCAAACGGCACAGAAGTCCCTATAGCGTTCTACTCACGAACGATGTCCCCGGCTGAGAGAAATTACAGCCAGCTAGATAGGAGGCTCTACTTAATAGTGTCAGGGGTGAAAAAATTCACGAATACGTTTTTGGGGAGACTTTGACATTATCACTGACCACAGACCACTATTGGGCTTACTGGCTGGCGACCAACGCCAGTGGCACTATCACCCGACTGACCAGATGGACTATCTTTTGGCCGCCTACTCTTACAAACTACAGCATCGACCTGGAAAGAGCTGGGGCATGCGGACGCACTGAGCAGATGCCCATTGCCGGAAATCGAGGACCCTACTCCGGGCACCCCGTTCTACTAATTGACTCTTGGGACTCTGGGCCAGTCACATCGCAGGAAGTGGCTCGGCCTCCTACCGGGACGTTGTTTTAAGAACTGTAATCGGTTGGGTTCAAGGGGATGGCCGCTGCGCCGGGCGACGTTTTAGAGAATTTGTAAAGAAAAGAGGGAATTGTCTGTGCAAGGGGTGCCTGCTCTGGGGGATAGGTGGTAGTTCCAGAGAAGCTGAGGAAAAAGTCCTGGAACTACTGCATGAGGGTCACCCAGGAATTGTAAGGATGAAGGGCTAGCCAGGAGCTATGTCTGGTGGCCCCTAATGGACAGGAAATCGGTGACAGGGTTGGCGATGCCAGGTATGTCAGGAATCCAGACCACTACCACCCTCGGCCCCAGTGTTGGAGTGGGAGAAACCCCAAGGCCCTTGGTCCCATTCACATTGATTTTGCGGCCCTTCCACGGCCAAACATTTCTAATTGTGGTGGATGCATTCTCCAAATGGCTGGAGATCATCCTAATGAAATCCACAACCGCGGGAGCGTCATTTCAGCACTAAAACACCTATTCGCCACGCACGGGCTGCGGACACCCTCGTGTCCGATAACGCCCACAGTTCACTGCAGCATTATTTGAAGGTACCTGGCTGAAGAGGGCATCCGACATGCCCTCTCAGCGCCGTTCCACCCTCGTCGAGCGGCCTTGCTGAACGCGTTTTGTTCGGTGCGAAGAAGCGCTATCACGAAGCAGCCCGGAGACTGGCAGGCACAAATCGACGCATTCCTAACCGTCCAACACAGGACCCCTGTGTGGCCACCGCCGCAGCCCAGCCGAGCTATTAATGGGCGGAAGCTAGGTGCCCGCTAGACCGGCTACACCCGAACTACGTGCAGGACGGGTTCAAAACAAAACCAGATAGACTCCGGGAATTAAACATAGGAGACTCAGTGTGGGCCCATAATTATAGCGACGGCCCAAACTGGAAGAGGGGGATAGTCATAGACAAAACGGGCCCCAAATCGTATCTAGTGGAAATAGACGATGGCAGAGTTTGGAGGCGCCACATAGATCAGCTAAGAAACAGATTGAGCGATAAGGCAGAATTAGGCGAGACGAGCCCTGACTATGATTTAATTAACCCCACAGCTGACTGGAACCGAGAACAAACAGAAAGCATAGAACCAAACAGAGACTTATCTGAGTCAGGCGAGGTCCAGCGACACCCTCAGGTCCCTCGAGAGGACAGCAGGTCCGAGCCGGCGAATAATCCAGGGCGGATGGCGGGAGGAGGAGCTCAGAGGGCGAAAAGTCCCTCCGGCAAGCTCGACTCAACTCCAGAAAGTGAACTGCAGGTCCGGGAGAGTCAGGAGGCGCCCACGACCTGCAGGACTACGAGAAGTAATATGCAAATATTGGCAAAGTGCCTTCTGGGAGGAAGGAGTGTAATGTATTACTGTAAGTTTTGGCGGGAGTTTTAGGCGGAAATATCTCGTTCTGATTGGATGCAGCCTCAGGCTGAAGTGTATATAAGGAGGTTTTCTCCAGAGTTTTGCTGGGTCACACTATATTAAAGAGCTGTTGTCACTAACCTGGTCTCACCTCGTCAATACCGAACTTAACAGGGCTGAGGAGCCTGCCTCTTTAAGACCTCTTTAGCAAAGGGGGGGGATATAAAAAGCCCCCAGTGCAGCTGTGTTGTGTAATGGTTGTGTTGATCATGGCTGTTGGTGTACTGGTTTTGTGGGTGGAGGAGGGCTCTGGGAGAGAGGAGAGGGGTGGATTTTCTAATCCAAGTAGGAAACTCAAAACCAGTAGTGAAATCTAAATTTCTTTCCTACCGGGTTCAATGGGCGTGGCTTGGTGGGAGGGTCATGTGACTGGGTGGGTGTGGTTATATGATTGGGGGCTCAAAAGACAGAAACTCACTAACAGTGTCCTGATGGAGCAGGATTGGACTAGATGACCTCCAGGGCCCTTCCAGCCCTGGATTATCCTCTGAAGCTGCATCTAGTGCAGAGGTTCTCAACCTGTGGGTCGGGACCCCATTGGGGGTTGAATGACGATTTGCCAGGGGTCGCCTAAGACCATCGGAAATATGGGAAGTATACTTGCGAGTCGAAGAATCGCGCTCCAATGGTTGACTCCACAAACCAGCTGCAGGCTCTTCAAATCGCTAGCCAAATTCAGCTTCAGGCGCGATGAATTAAAAAAGAGAGAAATCTTTGCTCTGATGTCTCCCCTTCAAGCCAGCTGCAATCACTCCCAATCGCTAGCCTAATCTGGCTTCAGGCGCCATAAACTTAATAGGGGAGGAGTCTCCGCTTTAATGCCTCTGTCCTCAAGGCAATCGCAAGCAGTTCAGATCGCTAGCCAATACGGCTTCAGGCACGATAAATTCAAAACGAAAATAATTTTACGGTTGGGGTCGCCACATCGTGGGGAATTGTATTAAAGGGGTCGCAGCACTATAAAGGTTGAGAACCACTGCTCTAGTGCCAGGTTTGTAGTCCTTCTTTCCTCTCCTTTTTCCTCCCTCCCTCCGTCTCTTTCTTTCTTTCTTTCTTTCTTTCTTTCTCTTTCTTTCTTTCTTTCTTTCTTCTTTCTTTCTTTTTCTCCCCCACCTCTCTCTCTTTCTCTCTCTCTCTCTCTCTCCCTCACACACACACACACACCATCCCCCCACTTTTTGCCTAGCAGGCTTCAGCTTTTTTACCTTTTAAAAAATGCTTTTTAAAAAAAAAGCTTCTGAGGATCAGGCACCTCAGCTGGGATCTTCAGAGCCTTGTTTCAACCCTTTAAAAGCATTTTTTTACAACCTCTTCAGCCCAAAGAGGATGTTAAAAAAATGCTTTTAAAAGCAAAAAAAAAAAAGGCTCTTCCAATCACTTCTGGGTTGCTGGATTAATAATATCAGAGTTGGAAGGGACCTTGGAGGTTGTCTAGTCCAACCCCCTGCCCAGGCAGGAAACCCTACACCATTTCAGACAAATGGCTATCCAACATCTTCTTAAAAATTTCCAGTGTTGGAGCATTCATAACTTCTGCAGGCAATATGTTCCACATATTGATTGTTCTAACTGTCAGGAAATTTCTCCTTAGTTCTAGGTTGCTTCTCTCCTTGATTAGTTTCCACCTGTTGCTTCTTGTTCTACCCTCAGGTGCTTTGGAGAACAGCCCGACCCCTCTTCTTTGTGGCAACCCCTGAGATATTGGAACACTGCTATCATGTCTCCCCTAGTCCTTCTTTTCATTAAACTAGGCATTCCGACTTCCTGCAACTGTTCTTCATATGTTTTAGCCTCCAGTCCCCTAATCATCTTTGAATTGAAGCCAGAGAAATTGGAAAGGATCAACTCGACTCTTTTATTAGTGATGATTGTTACACGTGGAGTAGGAAAAAAGCTAACGAAACAATATGGATAAACACTTAATTTCTAATTTTCCTTGGAGACATCTGCAGAAAAAAAAAGATTTATTTGCCTCTTAAACTGACCAAGCACATACTGCAATCTGAGAATAACAAGCGAGCAAATAGACAGTTCTAATAAGGTAATAAAGCATATTCTTATTTTCTTCCCTTTCTTCTCATTGGGATGAAATGTTCTCCTTCAAAGAGGGGAGGATGGCTCCTTGGATCTTTCACGGGGACTTTGATCACTTAAGAAGCTTTTCTCGAACGTTCTGGGCATCCTCCACCGCATTGCCAAGAAATCTGTTCAGAAAATAATGCATGAAAGCATATGAACTCACTCCATCAAATACAGACCCGATTCCAGGCATGTAATCAAGAACCAGTTTCATAACCGACACAGTTTCAGCAAGAGAGGTCCCCAAATATTTCACAGATGGGAGCATAACCCAAAAAGCAGACTTCAGAAGGAGAAAAAATACCAGCTGTGCATGGACGGTACTGACTAATGGCCTTTCCCGGTTCCCCGATTTCAGCTCTTTAAACCCTTTTCCCGTCTGAAGTGCCAGAAAGCGGAGGGAGCTCTTGTCTAAGCCAAACACCTTCCAGAACCATTCCCATGCAACCATTAGGATTCCAATATCACAAGCTAGAGAGAGGGGCCAAACAATTGCTGCTCCACAAACCCAAGATAACTTTGCAAACCTCTCTATATATGAGTTCATTTTAATCTTTTTGTCCATCAAATTATTCTCTGAAAAAAACTGCCCAGCCAGAGTTAAAATGTGTTTCTTGTAATCAGGAAGTTCGGCGGCCATTTTCTCTCTCAGGAGAGGGAATTCATACATATGTACATGCAGGTTGGATATCAGAAATACCCTCTCAGGGAGCTCAGATGACTCTTTCAAATTATCTTCACAATAATTCCTGATGGTCTCCAGGGTTTTCTCCATCTTGAAATTCCTTTTCCTCCTTTCGCCTTCAATACTGAGATCTATTTTAGAATGCACATAATAAAACTTCTTCCTCATTCTTTGTATTTCCTTTGCCAGGAAAGCATCATTTTCAGTAAAGCGGTCAGTGACAAGCATAATAAAGACATCGTATCTTTCAAACTGAACCTTCTCGAAATATTCAGCTGCCTTAGAATTACGTTCTCTGATCTCTGGTAGCTCCCATATCGTTATGTTGGGAAAAGAGGGGTGGGAATAGGCCTTTGGCATTTTGGTTTCCTCAACTGTCCAGACCTCGGCTGCTTCATCATCATCATCATTTATGCCCCAGACGGCATTAATGAAGGAGGATTTCCCAGCACCGGCCTTTCCAACAACTGCAATATTGAGTGGCAGGTTTTGCATTTCATTTATATATCCTCGGAATTCAGCTGCTGCTTCGGGGATTTTTCCTCGATTCAAATCACTCTTTAAATCTTCAAATTCTCTCCTTACATCGTCTTTTGGAAATATATTGCCCATAGTACTTTTTGTTCTGCGCTGGTTATCTGGAAATGAAGAGAGAGATTGTGATTCTTCTCAGTTATGTCATGACTTCCTGCACATTCTATAGTCCCTAGTAAGACCACCTCATCTTCTGAGGTCATACTGGTTCATAGGTAAAACTAAATGTATCATGGAAGAATACATTTGTGCCCCATTTCCATATCATCGGCTTTGCCAAGTGCAAGAAATCAGGAGTCCAGGCAATATAGATAAATATATAGTTTAATTGTATGATAAAGCTCTCTACAAGGATCTGAACTACTAGAGGTCAAATCAAGTTGGTGGTAGATAAGATTCAACAGAATTCAAGGTGGGCTGGACTTAGATCTATTGTGGACATGAAGGGACTTGAGACTCATGACCTGTTGGCCTGCCCCTCCCTCAGACTCAACCTGGTCATCTCCTACTGTAAAAGCTTTGGTTTGCGGATTGCCAGTCTGGATAGGGCACAATAGCAACTTTGTGAAATTGCTCCCAGGGACATTCAAGTTGTTGCTTATGTCCTTTCAACCCCTATATGGCATGAGGCTAAATTACCTATGTAACCATCTTCATCTCATTCCATCAAGCCATCCCACCCAATCAGGCATGCTGTAGACCTGTCAGCTAAAGAACGTCCCAAAAGTGTTTTTTTTTTTTCAAAGGGCAACTGGGCTTCCTTGGTTTTCCTGTAAGATGTTCACCTCTCATCCAAGAAGCTTCTTCAGTTCTGACTAAATGGGGAGGAATGGAAGGATTGATATCCTTTGCAGTCATCTGGTTGTTAGCACTCTGAAGGTATTGTTAGATTTCTGAGATCCCTTGAGGCCACTTGGAGGTTTATCTGTGCCCTCAGGGCAGTGGTGGGATTCAGCCAGTTTGCACCACTTCGGGAGAATCGGTTGTTAACTTTCTGAGCAGTTTGGCAAACTGGTTGTTGGAAGAAATCATTGGGGCAGAGAACCGGTTGTTAAATTACTTGAATCCCACCACTGCCTCAGGGTCATCTGAAGCCTGCCAGTGGGTGTGGAACCTTCTTGGAGCTGCTAAAAGGATTGTGTGGTAGACAGGAGATGGGTGTTGTCATATCCCTCCTACTCTGTTGACTGACTTTCCTATGAATCCAAATTGTGGTTTGCTGGCAAGAGCTGTTAGGGAACAAACACTCAGTTACCTTCATCTCCCATGAGCACGTCTGGAGCAGAAACATAGCAGCCAACTGTAATCGGATTGATATACCTGGCCACCTTTCCCTGCTTGATTTGAATAGGAGCATTGGCAACTCAAGAGAGAGGACCATGCTTCCTACCCACAAACCCTCCCTCCCACCCCTCTGGCCCTGGAATGTCAACAGTCCCATAGGAACTTTGAAAGTGATAACCTGAGAAGGAGGTCAATCGCACTATCCAGTGTGTGACATGGAAGACTACTCCAGCTGCCTCCTGCACTGGCAGTGGAATCTTCCCATTGTAAATTGCAGCTCCTTTCCTGACAAACCCCTTGCACATAACTAGATCCTTTGAGATCGGACACTTTCTAGGTGTAGGATTTTCTAGGATTCTTACAGACCTGGCTGAATCCATCCAACGGCAGAATGTTCTCATATCCAGGAGGCAGCTTTGGGCTGGACACCTCTCAGAAGAGCCAGAGAGAGTCCTAGTAGCCCAAGCTGTAGCCACTTCACTTTTGTATGCATCTGAGTCCCCGGATGCATGCAAATCCACCTCCTGCTTTGCTAAGGGGGTTCCTTTGGACTGCGGCCGGCTCAGGTCCTGTGCTCCGCTCCGCCAGGCTGTGCAGCGAAGAAACCATTTAAAGCCCAACTTCTGAAGCACGGAGGAAGAAAAGCCTGGCGGGGCTTTTAAATGGTTTCTTCACAGCCTCAACCGCGAAATACTGCGAGACCAGTCCCAGTCAGCCCGAAAGCGAGCGGGCGCTCGGCATGTCGCTTTCACCGTTCGGCTGGACTGGGACGGCTTCTCAGGTCGCGCGGCGAACTGCTCAGCCTTGGGCAAATCCGCCCGAGACGATCTACGCCGCCTCTGGCGTCTCCTGTGCGGGTTCCGAAGTACATCAAGGCGTAGACTCGAATATAAGCCCGAGGCGCTTTCCAGCACAAAAAACGTGCTGAAAAACTCGGCTTATATTCGAGTATATACGGTAAATAAACGATATGAGCCATTACCGGACTTTTTGTGAGAAACTGAAATCAAAAGTTGATTTGGCGCTTTGATGATTAGATATGGGATTATGAAAATAATGTAGACAAACTCTTACTCTAAGAGTTTTATATATTTTTACTTATATCTGTACCAAAGAAAGTTGGAAGTCATTCTTTTTCAGTTTTCCTTCTTTCCTC